>NW_023665488.1:0-193740 GCF_014743375.2 Drosophila subpulchrella | reverse complement strand
TATTGAGTGAATTGTTAAATTATATTTTTGTGCTGCTTTAATAATAATTTCGGAATAATCAACTAAATTAAGCTCATCTTTAATGCAGCGGGCAATTTCTGTTAAGGTAGAGTGTGCCCTTTCTATTCGTCCATTAGACGTACTATGTCGAGGATCTGCAAAGAATAAAGATATCCCATTTCTTTGTGCAAAAGATTTAAATTGGGATGAAGAAAAACTTGGTTCGTTATCTATCATCAAAGATTTAGCTAATGGAAATTGTTGTAAAATTTCTGAAACTTTATTTTCTATATTAAGTTTATTAGGGATTTCTTTTACGACTAAGTATTTCGAATACGAATCTATACAGGTAATGAATATAAGATTTTGGGCGTAATATATGTCAAGATGCAAATTTTCACCTTCTCTTTCTGGAATAGGTGCTTGACCGATAGGAATCTGTACTGGGTGTCTGTTGTATTTGTTTTGATTGCAGATTGTGCAATTCTTTATAAATTCCTTAAGCTTTTTGTATAAATTAGGCCAATAATAGAGTCTAGTTATTTGCTTATGATTTTCATCAAGCCCTCTATGAGCTCTACAATGAGTTTCTGTGATAATAAGAGATCTGTCTTCAGCGTTCTCGACATCCTGGACAAATGTCTTAGTGTATAAAAATGTATTTATAAAATTGTCTTTAAGTGGTTTTTGAATTCTATAAAAATCTTCTAGAGTACAGTGAACTCCTATTGTTATATTGAGTGGAATATATTCTCTTAATATTGATATTAAATTTTCTGGAGTATCATACTCTATTATATGTCTAGTATTTCCGAATACATTAATCGACTCATGTATTGTATACCTCCCCGTTGCTATTAGCAATTGTTGCTTAAACTGGTTTAAGGGTTTTCGGGTTTCTTGTATAACATTCTCAAAACTACTCTCTGCTGAATGCTGAGTATTTTGATCTGAGACCGATTCATTACTTTCCGTTAAGTTATTAATTTGTATCCTTGATAAAGCGTCCGCAACAACGTTTGTTGCTCCTGGCTTATAAATTATTTTGGGTGAATAGCTTTCAATAAAAGAATACCATCTTTTCATTTCGATATTTGGATTTTTTTTGAGAAATGGAAAATGAAAGAGGTTGGTGATCGGTATAGATCTCGATGTTGTTAACCCCATATAAGTAATTACGAAGGTTTTTAAAAGCCCATACTATGGCTAAAAGTTCCTTTTTATTTGTCGCGTATAATTGTTCAGTTTTGGTTAGAGTTTTTGAAATAAATGTGATTGGTTTTCCTTCCTGAGAAAGAACCGCACCAATTGCTAAGTCAGACGCGTCAGTTGTTAGGGTAAATTTTTTATTATAGTCCGGTTGTACTAGTTCTACTTGTGCAATTAAATTTTCTTTGAGCTCGTTAAAAGCTCTTACAGCTGAATCATCAAACTGTATTAAAGTTTTACGTGATGCTTTTTTAGATACTTTGCCGTTTTGGCCTTCTAAATATTTTGTTAAAGGTTTAGCTATCTTTGCGTAATTTTGCACAAATTTTCTGTAATATCCTGTAAGGCCTAGGAAGCTTCTAAGCTCTCGAATATTTTTAGGGATCGGATATTTTACAATTGTTGAAATTTTTTCGGGATCGGTTTTGATCACATTGTGAGAAACAACGTAACCGAGAAAGTTTGTTTCTAATTTCAGCAAAATTTTAATAATGACAATTAGGTCTTTATAATGTTGCTCAATTGTTTTTGAAAATATGATTATGTCATCCATATAAACATGACATGTTTTACCCACTTGTTCTCTCAAAATATCGTCCATCGCTCGTTGGAATATTCTAGGAGCGTTTGTCAAACCGAAAGGCATTCTTAGGAATTCGTATTTCCCATTATTTATTGAAAATGAGGTTTTTTGTATGTCAGGTTCGTTCATGAGAATCTGATGAAATCCAGATTCCAAGTCAATTGTTGAAAAGTATTTGGCTTTTCTGAGGTTTGATAAAATCACTGAAGGGTCCTGCATTGGATACCTATCAGGTATAGTATTTTCATTTAGTTTTTTATAGTCAATTACGAGTCTTAGTTTTGGAGTTCCATCTTCATTGAAACCCTTTTTTGGTACTACTAGTACTGGTGAATTATAAGGACTTCTACTTGGCCTAATAATTTGTTCTTTTAACATTCGACTTATTTCAGAATTTACAAAATCTGAAGCTGATAGAGCATAAGGGTATTGTTTGCTGTATATGGCCCTATCATTTACGGTGTTTATTTCACCGCGGATATCTGTCCTAAATGGAATCTGCATATTTATTTTTGAATGCTCTTCATAGATAATATTTAATATTTCGTTCTCCAGATCTTTTCTTTGATCTGCAGACGATATTTTTATGTTGTTTATTCTTTGATTGTCGGGTAGTTCAACGACGGCGTGTTCAGAATTTTTAAATTCCAAACTTTTATTTTTGTCGGATTTCTCAACGACGGCGCGTTTAGGATTTTTAATTCCCAAACTTTTATTTTTGTCGGATATTTCAACGACGGCGTGTTCGGAATTTTTTAATTCCAAACTTTTATTTTTGTCGGATATTTCAACGACGGCGTGTTCAGGATTTGTATATCCCAAACTAGATTTGCTTTGATTACCCATTTCAGATTCGGATCTGATTTGAGCTTTTTCATCAAAGTATTTTTTTAATATAAATTCTTTTAATGGAAGAATGGTGTTTTCTTCTGTTAAAGAATGTTGGTTTAACATGTTTCCGTTATCATAATTTAATTTTTCTTCTATTCCATTATATTTAATTACTCCCTTTGCTGTATCAATTACCGCTCCTATTTTTTTTAATAGGTTATAGCCGACCAGTAAATCTGAGTCTAGCCCATCTATTTCATAAAAAGTATATCGCGTATCAAAAATAGTTATCATATGATAAAATTTAATTATTGAATATCCATTCACTGTGGATACTATTTTGTAAATTGGAAGCTCGTTCTTATTTTTATAAACTCCAGTTCTAATATAACACGAGGTTGCCCCAGTGTCAATTAATATTTTTAATTTTTTATTTATTTTCGGGTCATTTCTAAATAGGTAGGGTAAGCCTACTCCTGACTTTTGTCTAAAAAATGGTTCTCCTCAATGTTGTTTAGTCTCATTGTCTTGTTAGCCGGTTGGTTAACAGTTCCAGTTGGTACCCTTTTATTTTGGGCTTGTCCTTGCTGAGTGTTCTGGGTCTCAAACTTTTTTGTTTGATCCCACTTGTTCTGGCTATAATTGTTGTTTTGATATTTATTATAGGTTTGATTATAGCCGTTGTTAGCCCTATTCTGAACCTGGATAGACTCGTCTACCTCCATTGGTTCTGGCTTATTTTGTGGCTGCCTATAGGTGTTCCACTGATTTTGTTGGTTATTATTAAATCTACCCTGGTTCCAGGAATTATTTTTGTTCTGATTATAATAACCATAATTATTTTTGTTCTGGTTGTTGTCATGATTAAACCTTAAATTATTACTATTTCGATGGTTATTGTAATTGTTGTTTTGTTGTCTTTGCTTTTGGTTGAAATGTGTTTGACCATTTCCACCAGGGTTTGGCTCACTATTTTTTCTCTGAGTGGTTGAGAAACTATTTGCGAAATGCGCCCTAAGGTTGTTGCTTTCCAATTCCTGAACTATGACCATTGCATTTGGTAGGTCAGGAGGATTCATTGAGAAAATTGTAGTAGTAGATTAATACGGGAGCTGGCTCACTAGGTAATAAATCATGTCAAAAAAGGAGGTGGGGGTGACCCTAATTAGTCACGCATGGTTGCACACAGGTGTTCTAATGACCTAATTAGCATAATTAAGTCAAAAAGGGGGGTGTTGCTGACCCTAGTCAGATGAGCATGGTTGCACACAGGTCACTTAATGGGGTTAGAAAGTGGTGTGTAGGAGTGTGAGAGAGTGGTGTTTTGATATGTCTTGTTTTGTCTTGTCTTTTTCTCACGCTAAAGGTGCGTGTGTGATAGGGGTGTTTTGTCATGCGTGGGATTTTGTGGAGTGCAATGGTTGCACACAGGTCACTATGTTGCTTCTAACTTGGGTTAGAACGCGTTATGCGTGGGCGTTTTGTTGAGTCAATTAGGGTTGTAGATGACACCTGGCTTGCGTGTGTGATAGGAGGTGTCTTGTCATGCGTGGGATTTTGTGGAGTGCAATGGTTGCACACAGGTCACTATGTTGTTCTAACTTTGGTTAGAACGCGTTATGCGTGGGCGATTTGTTGAGTCAATTAGGGTTGTAGGTGACACCTGGCTACGGTCTTGTGGTCAAAAGGTGTTGGTTTGAGGGATATTAGAGCGCATACTTTTGTGGTGTGAAACAAGAGTGAGTTCGGTAACCTCCCCCTCTTTAGCGAGCATTAGATGGGAAAGTGAGCGTGGGAGTGTAACAAAAACGTTGTTTTGTTATGCGTGGGCGTTTTGTTGATTCAATTAGGGTTGTAGGTGACACCTGTTAGTGTAACCTGCCTACGGTCTTGTGGTCAAAATGGTGCTTGTGGTGGTGGTTCCTAACAGAAAATACACAAAAACAAATGAGATCGTTTGTTTGGTCAAATACGTTTTTATTTCTATATATTCGTCTTAAATTAGTTTACATTGAGTCTTTTTAATAAATGAATGTATCTTTCCATCAATTTTAAGGCGTCTTCTTCTCTCTTTTCAACATGCATACACCTGCAAGTGTCAGGTCCAACTTTACAATCATCATATGCCCATGCACAGGATGATAGGTGTTCTCCATACTTTGAATGAATTAGTGGGGTGGCTTCTACATCTTTAAAAAATGTATGAAATGATTTCAATTTCGTAGCATGTTCCTTGAAGATCTCACTTCCATGCTCCCTTAAGAACTCTTCAATTTTTGAGGAAATCATTTTTTCTTTCAACGTAATAGTCTGAATGTTTATCTTAAACTAAAGTTTGGTAGAGATAACTCGTTGTATTATACTTAGAAAACAGATGTTAAAAAATGCAACAGCTGATGATAGACCCACCCTCGAAAACAAATTCAAAACAATAGAACATTTTTTTTTGGTTTTCTCTTTATTTAAAAATTTCAATATATGATAAAATTAATTTTCTAACTCTATATTGTTGAATTACAAAATGAAAACAAGCACAAGTTTCTATATTATCATTAGAAAATGTACATAAATTTAAATGTTCTCCAAATGTTGTTTTTATAAACTGCTTTACGTCAGTACCCATGAACATGTTCCTTGTCTCCAGTAGTAATTTCAAGTCCTCTTTTGAAATCATATTTCCAAATGTATTAATAAAAAAATTAATTTTATTTATTAAAGATGAATAAGTCGGTATATTAAGATTGTTATTAGAATCAGTCATTTCGTAAACTTATTTTCCCGACTCTCAAAATGTGAGTGAATGGTTAAAAGGTGTTTAGGAGTTTTCGTTTGTGTAAAAGTTTAAGATTTTATGAGCATTGTTCAGAGAGCAGACACCATCCCATCTTTCCATCCATTATTTTTAGAGAGGGACAACCAATTTCATCAATGTTAATTACATTATCAATTTTTAAAAATTTTTGTAGGAATAACCTTTTTTGATATCCCTTACAAATTATTTCCTGTTTTCTAATTATTTCTCTTAAATACATTTGTGTTTCTTTGAAAAAGTATACTCCATCATTCCAATAAATTTTGTGATGTTTTTTTGTTAGCCAAGTAGCTGTTTTTCTACATTTCTTATTCAATTCAATAAAATCATGTGGAGAGTGTATGATGAAATTAGAATTCAAGATTGTCTCGTTTTTGAATACGACTCCAATTTCCTTTAGAATAAATTTATTGTTGTTCCCAAGAAATCCTTGAACATCAATTGCAACAATATCTTCACTCATGATTGATTGATTAATTGTTAGACAATCCGCTGAACTAGACCATTCAACGGGTTATATTCAACTAAACGATCATGTATGAGCACGCAATATACTTGAACATTTTCGATAGTGGGCTTGGTAAGTTCAATTGAAATCCTAACATCAATGGGTCCCGATTTAACCATTTCATTTTGATATGATAAGTCAATTACGATAATAGGAGCTTTAGTTTTAAACTCTGTAGGTGATAGTAAAGGAGATTCACTTCGGTTATAGTAGCTAGATTGAAACTTGCAATACATTTCATATAGGTGTGCAAATCGATCTTTTTCAAAGTCCAAGTTTAAGTCATCGTAGGGATATGTTTCAGAGTTTAAGTAGACCTTTAGATTTCTTAAATTGTTTGTAATCAGATGGTGGTTATATTTAAATCCAATTAAAGCAAATCGTGGACGTTCTCGGTTAGCAGCTAATTTAACATTCCAAACATGATTTGTTCCATTACTTAGTTTAGGATTAATGTATGTATCCCAACTACGGAATGCAATCGGTAGATTGGTTCCACTTTTTATAATATCATACATTTTAATTTTCGTTGAATCGCTGGGTGTTATATGAGGAATTTTCCATGTAATATTAGTCATATTGAGATGATACTTTCCGACTAATTGTGCACTCTCAAATTTATCTTGCTCAAGTACATCATTAAAATTTTTTGATATTAATAGTACTAGTTCATGTTTACAATTTAATAATACTTTTTTGAAATCTTCAGCAAATCCAAGTAGATTTTTAAGGGGTATTGAAAAGTTGAAGTGGGGGGTTAAATTGAAATCGGGTCCTCCGCTCCATCCAGAATTGTAAAGTCTCTTGCTTTCAAATTGATTTAAAGAAACAAAGTTTTTTATTGTAGAAGTAATACCACTAAATCTTGTTCTATCTATTTCAACACCATTGATTTCATAGCGTATTTCATCTAAAAAGTATGCCATACAATTATTTCTCATTCTCGCAATTACATTTTGAGTTTCTACCGCTCCCCCTTCCTTAATTAGGGTAATATCTCCTTGAAAATTTAGAAAACTCTCATGGGGGAGTACATATAAATCTTGATTTTGGATTGTAATTCTTATCTCATCATTTGGTTTAAATGATTGTTGATAGGGTTGATAGCTGTGATATTCCTTCTTTGATATACTTTCATCAGAGAAAGGTTTTTCCCGTACTGCCAATATTTCATTCAACCCCATGACTTTAGTTAAACTCGCACTTTGAAGCCCAATGATTTAAGAATTAACTTATTTTTTAATGTAAGTGTGTGTTTTTTTGGTTTCGATCCTCTTCCTATAACTTTATGTTTTAAAGTGTGCTAATGATGGTAGGTATCACCTCTTTTATTGTATATAATCATTGTATTAATCTTAAGTGTAAACGAATTGTATAGTTTTCACCGCGTAAATTTATTAATTCACCGTTCTGATCAGTTATGTGTATAGAGAGTGTACTTATTTCTCTAGTGTTGACTGGTAAGTAAATAAGATTGTGTGGTGTGATATTCATTTTATAGCCTGGTGGAACATTAATTCCAAATTCGTATAATGAATGATCTTGTCTACTATCAATATATGACCCGCTTACAATATTACATACTAAGCGTATTGTGTTTATTTTTAAAATGTTGACAGGTTGATCAGATATATATGTTTTTTTCAAGTCGGGGTAAATTATTTTTTTATTGAAACCAAGCAATTGTCCAATGGAGTTGTTTCTATTAAAATAAATAGGTTCCTTGGTAGTTGTAATATGAACTTGAAGTGTGTTATTAATACTCTCCATTTGAAATGTTTTCTCAAGATCATAATCTTTTAGTTTATTTTTAAGAAAATCATAAATATCATTGAGTTCATATGACCCGATTGGAAGTTGAATTACTTTATCACCAATATGAAATAGATTATTATTTATATCAACATTGGGTATAGAGTTGTACATATGAAAGTCAATGAGTGCACACTCATATTCACCATTTGTCAGTTCAATGGGTGGGAAATAAGAAATGTTTGTAATGGGTTCATTACCATTTAATGTAAGAGTGAATGATCTACTCATTTTGGGGTCTAATAATGTACTGTGAAAATATAGCTTACAGAATGAAACTTATATTCTCAAATAATTATAAATTCATTAAAACCCTTCCTGTATCTTCCCTTTTCCATATCGTTATCTTTACTTATTATGAGGAATCCGTATTTATCACTCCAACACTTTTGACAAATTTTCATAAATGAATCATAGGACATATCAGTATTTACATGATCACGATATATATGACGCATATTTAAATCATCTTGTTTAAACATTATAATCATATTCGCGTTATCACGTATTAGATGTTTTGGAATATGAGTATATGTTTGGCATAGGTAAAAAGAATCTATATTTTTATGACGCCCCATACAGAAATATGAACGAATGTTGTTTTGTTTTTCACAAGCAACATCATCAAAAATCATAATAGAGTTTTCTTTAGCCTTAGCGGGTGGTAAAACTTCATCATTTTGTGAGAACGTATAATATCCCATCCCCTTTATCGGTTTAATTAGTTTCTCTAAATACTCATACTTTGGTTGATATAAACTCTTTGAGAATACATATATATTCTCAAATTTTAGCCCGTTTGGACTTTCAATAAGGCTGAGCATAACATTTGTTTTTCCACAGTTTGAGGGACCGACAACCAATGCTCTTATTGTATTGGGTAATAAAGAACTATGTCGTGGAACTGAATTTGTTAATGAATGATCACCACCCTCGATATTTCTAACACAGATTTCTTGTTTTTGACGTATTAAACGCATATTCACGTGTGTAATGTACTTCATTCGATGAGAAATGCTCCTTGATTAAACATTATATAAAATGGGTAAAAGTTTTTATAATTGTTGCAGTCAGAGTTCAAACTTGAAACGAGGTAGTGGTATTATCAACAAAATAATTAACACACTTCCATTTGAAGTACATATTCCTGGTTATAATTTTTGTGGACCTGGAACAAAGCTAAAACAAAGGTTGGAGCGCGGTGATCGTGGGATAAATCAATTGGATGAAGCTTGTAGAGTACATGATATTGCATATTCACAATATAAGGATCTAGCTGATCGACATAAGGCTGACGCAGTACTAATAAATAAAGCGTGGGAACGTGTTGGTTCAAAAGATAGTAGTATTGCAGAGAAAACAGCAGCATACTTGATTACAAATATTATGAAAACAAAAAGAAATTCGGAATGGGTGTGAAAAAGGGAACAAAGAGAAAGTGTAAGAAAAGGAAATCAAAGGTAAAGAGTTTTTCAAATGTTATCCAAACAGGAATGCGGGCATTGAAAACTCAGAAGCCACTAGATCTAATGAGTGCGATTAAGGTTGCACGTAAAGCAGTCAATAAATTAATTGGTAGAAATAAAAAAAAAATTAAGATTCCTCGTATTATTAATGTACCGAAAATTGGTGGTTTTTTACCTATTGTACCCATTTTGACTGCACTAAGTGCATTAGGTAGTCTCGCCTCTGGTAGTGCAGCTATTGCTAAAACTATTAATAATGCAAATATGGGGAAAAAACAATTAGAAGAGAGAAAGCAACATAATAAGAAAATGGAAAGTATTAAGGTGGGTGAAGGTATGTTTCTTAAACCTTATAGAAAAGGTTATGGATTATATCTTAATCCATTTAGAGGAAATCCAAAAAACTAATTACTAAGCTACCTAAAAAACCTCTTTCAAATTTCGAAATTTTGAACTTTGCTCAAAAGTACATTCCACATTTCCGAGGTGTGTTTATGAGAGACTCACTCCCCAAATCTCCTTGGAGAGAAGAGTCAGGAATTATAAACCTAGATGATAGTTCATCAAATGGTACACATTGGGTAGCTTATAACAAAAATAAAAAAAGTATACATTACTTTGATAGTTTTGGAAATTTACAACCCCCAAAAGAAATTGTGAAATACTTGGGGAATAACATTAACTATAACTATGAGAGAAAACAAGACTTTAATAGTACCAACTGTGGACACCTGTCCCTCCAATTCTTACTCTCTCTATCCCACCCTAACTTTTACACTATGATCAAGTAATTTCTCTATGATTCTTGAAACCCACCCTATTTACATGCTATTCACTGCTGTGATTGGTCGATGCTAAATCAAGAATGAGAGAGAACAGGGAGGGTTAGTTTACCTCAAGGTATAAAAACTCGATCAAAAGTTATTCTAACACACATTTAAAAACCACCTGCAAACAGTCTCAACCTAAAAGTTTCAAGCTAAAACGTTCTCAACCTAAAAGTTTCAAGCTAAAACGTTCTCAACCTAAAGTTTCAACCTAAAAAATCTTGCAATCATCAAAATCAACAACAATAAGAACAACATAAAAAACAGTTAAAACAGTAAGACAACAACAACAATTAAAACAGATACAACTGCTAAAAACAGCTGAAAACAACAACAAAACAGCTACATCTGTTAAAAAACAACTAAAATTAACAACAAAATCAGCTACAACTGCTAAAAACAGGTAAATTCAACAACAAAAACAGCTACAACTACTAAAATAACAACTAAAATCAACAACAAAAACAGGTAAAAGCAACAAAAACAACGAAAACAACTACAAGAAGAAACAACTACAAATGGTCAATCCGGGAATGATGAAAGTACTCAAGGAGTTTAATGGTAACGCACCAAAACCTCTCTTAACAAAGACGAAGATGGAATCGGAGGTGTGCTACCCTATTCGACGTGCTCAACGTAAGAAAACCAGCTTTGGGATGGCCCTCACTCTTGAACTTGAAGAGTATATGCTGTACTTGCCGGAACGATACTCAACTTTAGAGGATTCAACAATTGATTTTATAAAAGATAATCTTTTTTGTATTATTAAAAAGAATGATAACAATCTCTATTTAGAATTAAATAAAGCTTAAAATGTTTTCATTTTTAATATTATTAATGTATCTATTTTGATAAATAAAAATAAAAATAAAGTTTTATAAAACTCAAACTCAAACCCTTTGTTATAAATATTTAAATTATACTACATTTTTCCCAGTAGCACATGAGTATCAGAGAAAACGACAACAATGAAGCGTAAACTTTTAGAACAGTTGACGAAAAGTAGAAATTCATTAAAAAGAAAATTTGATGAATTGAAACAAATAAAAAATGAGAACGTATCAAATTTGGAGGAAACTTTTAAACCTATTACAGAACCTTTACATGAATTACTCACTGAAAATAAAAAATTGAATAAAAAAGAATATATTAATGATACAGATGATATTAAGACTAAGTTCAAGAAAGAGAAAATAAAGTACCTAAAAGTAAAAAAGAAAAAAGGGTACACGAGAGAGTAATCGAAAGTGATAGTGAGAGTGATGCTTATGTTGATGCTTTTTCACGACAGTCTCTTATAGATGAATCTGATGTTTCACAACAGTCTCTTATAGATGAATCCGATGTTTCACAACAGCCTCACACAGATGATTTAAATGAAAGTGTGTATGAAGAAACCGGGGTGAAGTACAATCTCAACATTAATCAGTTAAAGCAAGAAAAGATTTTAGACAATAGTTATGGGCCAAGAGAAGAAAATAATATTTTAATGTTGGGTAATACAACACTTAAAATTAAAAAAAATTTAATGAAATTAGGAAGTGGAAATTTATGGACTCTATCACCAGGTCTATACTCTTTAATTTTTCATAATAGTCCTAAGGATTATACTAATAATGATTTAGAATCATATAAAAACATTTTAATTGAAACAAGTGCTCACAAAAGAAACTATCAACCAGATGGTCAAGTTAAGGGGAATCGTTCTAAAAAATATTCTTCAATTATTAAACCATTAATATCATCTTCAGTAAATGAAGAATTTACTGGTTCTGGGTATATGAGACTACAAAAAATACCACCAAACTATGTATATTGGGATAATGTTAATGAACTTGTTGAAAGATTGCAACTCTTTATGCCATCAAGAGCTGCTGGTAATAATAACCATACTAATGAAATTCTTTCAATAATAGAAGAATTGCGGGAAGCAAAAATAATATATTAATAAAATAGAAAACATTTTGTCATTTTGTTTAATAGTAAAATGTCTATTGACAAGTTTGGTCACTTTTCAAATGATAGAGATTTTTCCTCCCTTTTCAAAAGGGAAGTTGAGAGTCTTACAGGTATATATCTAGACACTGATGGTCACATAAATGTTCAGAAAAAAAGAATTAAAAACTCTTCAAAACCAATAAATGGAAATGATTTGGCTATTAAATTTTATGTTGATGATAAAATTAATGAAGCGAAATCATATCAAATGGAAACTATAACTAAATCATTTCAACTACGAAATAAATGAGTATCAGAGCTGGAAAGTAAAGTAATAAAAATGATAACTCAAATGGAGTATATACATAATTCAATAAAAGAGCTTCTAGATAAATTGGAAAATCTTAACAAATTCATAAACCAACATTTAAAAAAACCTCCACCAATCATTCGTTCTGATCAGACACAAATAGATGGAATAATACTTCGGAAAAGTCCATTTGCACATCGTGTAAACGAAAAAGAAGAAGTTTTAACAATTAATGTGGATCATACATAAATATACCACTCCTTCATTATTTATTTTATAATTAAAATGTCAGTTGATAAGATTGGTTGTTTTTTAAATGAGAAAGAGTACTCAAGAGATATAACAAAAGGTCTAGAAAAATTTCAAAGTATACTTAATGATTATGATGGACATTTAAATGTTCAGAGGAAACGATTTAAAAATTCCCTACCCCCCATTCATGAAAATGATATTGCAACAAAGATTTATATTGATGATGAAATAAGTAAAGTAGTACAGAATACATCTAATGAAATTTCTAAGCAACCGCAGAAACAACAAATCTTTAGATTAAGACCTCGAATCAATAATATTGAGGGAAAAGTGAGTGAAATTTCTAAAAAATTGGAATTTCTCATGAAAACTTTTAATAAGGTAGTGGAGGATATAAATGAAATAGAAAGTAACATTTTCAACTATATAATTGCACCAACCTCAGTTTTAAAAGGTGAAACTGAATCTTTAGAGAAGAAACCATTTATACCAGATAAAATAAAGCTATGAGTAAACGAGATATTGTAAATGAGTTACATCGCCCATCATTCAAGAATTTCCCAAGACGTAGAGTTATAGTAAAGGGTATTAATGATTTATGGCAGGCTGATTTGGTTGAAATGGGGGCATATGCATCATCAAATAAGGGGTATAGGTATTTGTTAACAGTAATAGATACATTTTCTAAATATGGATGGGGTGAAGCAATAAAATCACAAAATGCAGATGAAGTTACAAAAGCAATGGAAAAAATAATGAAATCTGGTCGTGGAGTACCAAAGAATTTACAAACAGATAATGGAAATGAATTCTATAATAAACAATTTAGAGAATTGATGAAAAGATATGAAATTAATCATTACTCAACATTTAGTACTCTTAAAGCATATATTGTGGAACGTTTTAATAGAACAATAAAAGAACTTATGTGGCGTGAGTTTAGTTTTAATGGAAAATATACTTGGCTTCAAATATACAAAGAGTTGATTAATAATTATAATAACAGGAAGCATAGAACGATTAAAATGAACCCCATTGACGTCAATGCTAAAAATGAAAAACAGATTTTGATGAGATCATACAATCATCTAAAAATATTTACAAATGGGGACTTTAAAGAGGGGGATCATGTACGAATAAGTAAATATAAACATGTCTTTGAAAAAGGCTATACCCCAAACTGGACAACGGAAATTTTTCGAATTCGGAAAGTACAAAATACATCCCCCACCACATATTTACTTGAGGACTTGAAGGGTGATCCAGTACAAGGTGGTTTCTATAAACAAGAAATTAAAAAAACAAAATTCCCTAATACTTATCTTGTTGAAAAGATTGTGAAACAAAAAGGTGATTATGTGCTTGTGCGTTGGCTAGGCTTTTCAAAATCAGAAGATAGTTGGATTCATAAAAACGAAATTCTATAAAGAACAAGTGGAAGCATAGAACAATTAAAATGTAGGCATTGACGTCAATGCGTGAAAATAAATTATGTTTCTTCTTCACAAGCACGCAATTCCTATTTATAAACGGAATGGAACTTGATTATGAGCTTGTGCGTTGGCTAGACTAAAAGAGTATATACAGATAAGAATTTTGGGTGGAACTTGATTATGTGCTTGTGCGTTGGGTAGGCCTTTCAAAATCAGAAGATAGTTGGATTCATAAAAACGAAATTCTATAAAGAACAATAAAAATGTAGACATTGACGTCAATGCGTGAAATAAATTATGTTTCTTCACAATCACGCAATTCCTATTTATAAAGTGTGAAGAAAAGCATGTACAGATAAGAATTTGAACAGAACGTTACATATTTATATATACAAATCTGGAGGGTATAAAGGCGGAAGAATTTCAAAAAGTGTTCAGTTTCCATCTATTCGTTCACGCAACTCAATTTCAAATCGTTTGCTTATTCATTCATTCGTTCGTTTGTTCGATTGTCAAAAAAAAAAACAAAATCAAAATTACAATGACGGTTTTTATAATATTTTTTGTGATACTTTCCCTCTTTAATCCGATGGTGAAAATGGTACCACTCCCCAATGAAATGACTTTAATTGAAAACCGATCGACTTCCAATAATTCGATTGGGTTATTTATCAATGTTCCAAAACTAAAAAAAATCATTAAAATTGACTTAAAATTTGAGATCCTAGAGGACAGTCATATTTTTATGGATCTCATAAACAAGACAAGTGATGAAAGTGAGATACCAAACTTAAAAAGTGAACTCGATACAAAAATATTTAATGCTATTAATGGTAGCATTAATGAAAAAGACTTAACAACAAGTACAAGTGCAAGTACAGTTGAAGAAGAAGAAATATCTACATCAACATCTACTACAACTACATCTACCTCAACTACAACAAGTGCAACTACACCTACAATGAGAAGGGGAATTCTGGAGGAGGAGGAGAAGGAAGAAACAACAACTACAACAGCAGCAACTACATTAAAAAAAGAACTTCTGGAAGAAGATACAACAAAAACAGCTACATCAACAACTACAACCCCAACCAATCTTTTTGATTTTAATAGCGAAAATGAAAGTGTTGATCACATAGAAAATAAAACCATAGGAGAAGAAAAATCAGAAAAAATTGATATGGGTATAATTGATAGTGAGAGAGAATTTGAAAACGTAAGTCGAGCACCAACATTTAGTAATACGTCACAAGAATTAGTGTTGGGGATCAGTGATAGTGATACAGAATTTGAAAGTGTAAGTCGGGTTCCAATAAAAAGGAACACTACTCATAAATTAAAAAGCACTGAAAACATACACAACTCTCAAATCGAATTCACAAAGAGAGGTATAATTGAGAATTTTAAACAAAAATTAGTTGAAAATGAAAGGAGAATAGGAGGGCATATGGATTTGGGAAGAAGGGGTCTAAACAGATTCTTTACCATCCAATACAAAACTGCTACAGTAGGAGTTAAATGTCATTACAATAATATATATAGAAGAACACATTCTAGGCGAAGTCTAAGTAAATCTAAGCGTATGAATTTAAAATATTTATCTAATCGCCACCGCCACCAAAAATCTAAACGCAATACTAATACCCCCTTAGCAACTTTAAGAATAAATTGTTTTGAACTTGCAGAAGTTTTATCCCAAACAGTAATTAATGCAGAGAGACGAAAAGATAGGATTGTCTATGAAAAAATATCAAAGGATGCTGATCTTCTCTCCAAACAAGAGAGTAAAAGAGAAGAGATAGAAGAAGAAGAAACAGGTTATCTTAGTGATGGTCCACAAATCCATGAAATTGAAATAGATGAAGCAGAAAGAATTAATGAAATATATTTAAGAAAGAGAAATTTAGGAGCTCAAATGATGGTTGAATATTTAAATAAAAAAGAAAGTCAGATAAGCACAGATAAAATACCAATTAACGATATTAACGATTTCAAAATAACTAATAGTGATATTATATCATAATCTGATTGAGTAGGGAAATATGTTTGTTTTTACAGAATATAAAAATAGAAGATGAAAATAATAATTCGAGTAAATTAAAAAAAGGTGAGTTTAATATATATATATATATATATATAATTTTATTTATATACTAATATATATATATATATATATTTTCAGAACTCCAAAACATAAATAAAAAAGTTGAAAATAATATTTCGGATGGAGCTCAAAAAGGTTGGTTAAATACATATAAAATAATATTTGTATATATATATAGTAAAATATTTATATTTTCAGAACTCCAAAACATTAATAAAAAAGAGGATGGCAAATTTTCTCATAATTTGTATGGTGATGACGATGATGATGATGATGATGATGACCATGATACAATCCTTTATGATGATGAAAATCCGGAACCATGTATTCCAAGATCATCTAGTGAGGATGAAACTATTCTTGTTGAGGGTGGTATAGATAACTATGTTCAAACTATACCGTTTAATTTAGATGAAGATAATGATAAATACATTAAATCAATTCCTTTAAGTAATGATGAGAATAAAGTATATAGATTACAGGGTGGTATAGATAACTATAAACAAACTGTACCACTAAATATAGAAGAAAGTATGCAAATTGAATGTAATTCAAAGAAAATATTGTAATTCTTCTGTTAAATTCAAATTTTCATGTTCTGTTAATTCTCATAAATTTTTTAACATTACCCTGTAAGTAAAAGCGATGTTTGTTCTGTTCAATAAAAAATTTTATAATAATAATAATATTGTGAATTGTAATATTTGGTTTATACATTACCTTACATTTTACCCTTTAAATAAAAAAGCGTTGTTTGTTCTGTCTTATTTACAATTATAGAGTATATTTATTCATTTTTTTTATAATTTAGTAAACTTAATTCTAATTCTGTACAAAACATTTCAAATTCACATTCATATATATTTTTGTGATATTTTTCTATTTCATTCTCTTGATAATTATTTCTATTAGGACAATTCTCTATTTCTTTTATTCTTTGTTCATAAACATAAATATTTGAATCCATTTCATTAAGTTTATTTTCTAATCTTTTTTCATCTATTTTATAATGGCCATATTGTAGTGTATTAATTTTATTGTCTTGTATAAGAACCTTTGTGTCTTTATGACTGAGAACTACTTTTTTACATTTAATTGTTGATAAAAGATGATTTTTAGATCTAATCATTGACATAGAGCCTACCACTTCCTCTTCCGAAAACAAACATTTTTTAAAACTATTAAAAGTTAATTGATCTATTGCACTTCTTTTAACACCCTTTGATTTTTTCACTGTTTTTTCAGAGCTGTCATTACTATTAGATGTTTTAAAGGCATACATTTTTGTTCTCAAACCAACAAATTCAGTCATAGGTCTTCCATTGAGTTCATCTTTAAAAAAACCCAACCTTTTTTTATTAGCTTTAGGAAAATTATAGAGATTAAGTAATTCATCAGAATAATCTGATGTATCAAACTTCATCTCAACATCATTCTGAATATCTTAAATATCTAAAAATCTTCAGTGTTAATGGTATATATAAAAGAATCTGTATCCATATAATTTAATTGAACATTTTCATTGTATTTAGGTTTGATATAATTATAATGAAAATCATACATTTTCCATTTCGATAAATCTAATACAGCAAAACCTAAATATAAAGGTTTGTTGTACAACACATTTAATCTTTTCATTTGAAAGGCAAAGAAGTTTTCTGAAAACTGTTTGACACTATGGAAGTTTGACTTTGAAATAAGAGATCTACCACAATGCCTTTTTGGACCAGAAGAATCGGATGGTGAAGCACTTTCCCATTCAGTAATTAATTTAATATTAACGCGCTTATCGACATTTTCCATCGTTTTACCGTAGACAGCATTATTTAAAAGTTTAAAAAAATCCTTTTCAAATGTATTTTTTGCATTAGTTCTATGGAATGTATTCAAATCAATATATGTTTTTAGCCAAGGCTTCTGAAAGAAGCGAAGACCTCTATGAATTTTTGTTAGAATTAATCCATTTTCTATACACTGTTGAAGATTTTTATAATGAATTATATATTTTTCTTTATCCCTTAAATCAGCAATTAATTTTTTTATTTTGTCTGACTTTGTTGGTAACTGATTATTACAACAAAATGGAAGGTCATTATGTTTATCGTGCAATTTTAAAGGATATTTTAAATCTACCTCAAAAATGTATCCATATTCACTATCATCTGCAATCTCAGCAATGTTTATACTATCAAGTTCCCCCCTTGAAATCCATTCAAAACCTCCATATGGTAAAGATTGTGACATAGCCCAACCATATAAATTATTTGCATCCAAATAAATCAAATATGATGATTTTTGAGTACTATCAAAATTCTCAACATATTTATTATTTGCTTTAGCATATCTACATGTACATTGAACTAAGCCACCACGAATACCACTTTGAATAAATTTATACTGATCTACGTCAGTTAATAAATCTAATTCAATTTTAGTACATTTTAACATAGCTTCCCATGATAATCCTGGTGTAGTGAAAAAATGTGCTGGATCAAGTGAATAAATTTTAGTACAAAGTCTTCGAAAGTTTTCAAAGACATCAGACATTAATAAAACATCTGTTTTTAAATATAATTCTAAATAATCTTTAAGATTATTACAAGAAAACTCATTCCATACCTTTTGTGCGTGAGTATAATTTTCAACTGAACATTCATTTTCGGTTAAGGAACTATAGAAAGCTTCTCTAGGAGGTAATTTACTTTCTTTTAATTTCTCAACTGAATCTAAATATTCATATGGAAATACACCCTTTCGTCGCATTAAGTTGAAATGATTTTCATTAGGGAAAAATGATCTTGTTATACACATTTGTTCACTATCTAGATTTGAAGCTAATGTATCTAAAGCAGAAGGCATAAATCGAAACGAGTCTAGAAAACGGATTTCAAAGTTATCACCATTACTTAAAGTTATAATTTTTGAAATTGATATATATTGTTCCTTATTTAACAGAATTACCTTTATTTCACCAGGTATGACTGCCAAATCTTTAATAAATAGATGGCAATCATACCTGGTGAAATTGTGGAAGAAAACAGGAATAAATTTTGGAACTGTATATTTTAAATTACACTCATTATGTGCTGCCCCCCTAAATTTTCCTGTGAAGTGACAGTGATCCCTAACTCTGTCTAATAAAAGAGGAGTGTTGCATATATGACAATTATTAGATTTTTGGAAATCATCTTCTTCAACATCTGACATTATTAAAGAAACAGATTTTGAAATATAGTTTTCATATATAAAACTTAAATTTTCTATTAGTGATAACAGGAAATTCATTCCCGAGTTAAGTACAGTTTCTAAAACAAACTTATCTAAACTGTTATCATGTGCACACTTTATATAGTATGCATATGAAACAGGTCTATGTATATTTATAATATTTAAATTTAATGTTTCGTTTTTATTAATTGGTTGAAGGATGCATTCAAAGTCAGCGTAAACTGTGAATGGGACTATCACTTCCTTTTGAACATTTGTATACCGTAAAGTGGCATCCTTCATGTTGGGTAAACGTGAGACTTTCTTCCCACAGACTTCTGAATGCCGGTTGGCAGCATCTTCACTTAATGAATAATTTAAGCAAATTTGGCAGAACCATTTTTTTGATTTGTCTCTCGAAACTTGAGAGGAAACCAAACTAAAAAAAGATAAACACAAGAAAAAAAAAAATTTTTTTTAAGTATGAAAGCTAATAAATATTATGAAATTTAAAAACAAAAACAGGTAAAAGATATAATAATGATAAAATGATAAAACAACTTACTTTGAGAGATTTTTTATCCAAGTATAGTGTGCTTTGCATCCTTCCTCCAGTATCAACATATTTATATGATTTCTCCTCACTTCAGGAGAGTAAAATATGGGTCCGAATATAACTCCATCGTCGAATCCAAAAAGTGTAATATTTATGGGTTTATTTGTTTCCATAAATTTCGATATATCCGCAGGCTTTAGTGGAAATTGCAATCCAGTGAAATTTAGTGTGATCCCATTGACTTGAATGAGTTCATTATTTATATTGACTTTATAGGTTGTGCATCTGTTTGCATTCTTATTTAGATTACTTAATGCTGCGATTAAGCTCCATTTAAAACAATATTCATCATTTGTGTTTTTCACATTTATAATTGCTTTTTTTCCTTCTAAACACGAGGGTAGTTTTATATAAGATGATCCTCTTAAGGGTGAATATTGATTAATATTCATCTCCAATCGAGTGAGATGAAGCAAAGTCGATCCACTATCCCTTTCTTGGAATTCTTCCATCCTCGCCAAAATTTTTTCCATGTGCTCCTTATATTCGTTTTCAATGTTCGAATAGGCACTAATTATTGTCATCTTACTTTGAAATGACTTTATTTCAATACATTCCTTTTCTTCCTTCAAAAGTCCGTACTCTCCAAAAAGTTCAAAATTTATTTTCACCGATGCATAACTCTCCAACAATGGATACAAGTGAGGTAGAAAAGCTTCTCCTGCTTCCTCCATAAATTGTGTTGGATAAATTACATCATTGTTGGTGTTTTCATATAAGTAGTGAACAATCCTTCCTTGAAATCCAGAACTGATTTTTTTTATCCTTGAATCCACTGGTTCAACAACATTCTTCTTGTGTTGCTCCGTTCGCAGATGATGAGCCCACGAAATACCCGATAGGGTAATGTTGCACTTTCCACAATACTTATTCATTTTTTTTGTTTTGATTTTTTCTTTTTTTGGAAGTATTGTATTGTTACTTGTACTTTTCACTTTGTTATACTTTACTTTTACTGTAAAGTATTTTATGTTTTATCAATTTGATAAGTTTAAACAACACAAATCTGGGTAGTTCACAGTTCACACAACTTTACTTTACACTTGGTAAAGTATTTTAATTATTATCAATTTGATAATCTCGCACAAATCGAATTCGGATGGAACGTAAGTTAACACAACTTTACTTTAGCTTTGAATTACCGGAGGGTTCACACGACGATTCTAGATGGTTCGCTCAACTCAAATAGCTTTCTAAAACTGAACTACTTTCCACATTTCTCCTTAGCACATACATTTTTTGAAAACTTAGAAGGTAACCGTTTTCTCTTTCTATAAGCGCATGAGAATAAATTTTCAAATATTATTAAAGAAAAACGTATTTGACCAAACAAACGATCTCATTAGTTTTTGTGTATTTTCTGTTAGGAACCACCACCACAAGCACCGCCACCACCACCATCCCTCTTACACTCCTACGCTTACTTTCCCATCTAATGCTCGCTAAAGAGGGGAGAGGTTACCGAACTCACGCTTGTTTCACACAACAAAAGTATGCGGTCTAATATCCCTCAAACCAACACCTTTTGACCACAAGACCGTAGCCAGGTGTCACCTACAACCCTAATTGACACAACAAAACGCCCACGCATAACGCGTTCTAACCCAAGTTAGAAGCAACATAGTGACCTGTGTGCAACCATTGCACTCCACAAAATCTCACGCATGACAAAACACCCCTTGTAAAACGAATAGTTTTCAAAAACTGAACTACTTTCCACATTTCTCCTTAACACATACATTTTTTCAAAACATACAAGGTAACCGTTTTCTCTCTCATGTAAGCGCATGAGAAAAAATTTTCAAATATGATTAAAGAAAAACGTATTTGACTAAATAAACGATCTCATTTGGTTTTGTTCTGTTAGGAACCACCACCACCGTTACCATTTTGACCACAAGACCGTAGGCAGGTTACACTAACAGGTGTCACCTACAACCCTAATTGAATCAACAAAACGCCCACGCATAACAAAACAACGTTTTTGTTACACTCCCACGCTCACTTTCCCATCTAATGCTCGCTAAAGAGGGGGAGGTTACCGAACTCACTCTTGTTTCACACCACAAAAGTATGCGCTCTAATATCCCTCAAACCAACACCTTTTGACCACAAGACCGTAGCCAGGTGTCACCTACAACCCTAATTGACTCAACAAATCGCCCACGCATAACGCGTTCTAACCAAAGTTAGAACAACATAGTGACCTGTGTGCAACCATTGCACTCCACAAAATCCCACGCATGACAAGACACCTCCTATCACACACGCAAGCCAGGTGTCATCTACAACCCTAATTGACTCAACAAAACGCCCACGCATAACGCGTTCTAACCCAAGTTAGAAGCAACATAGTGACCTGTGTGCAACCATTGCACTCCACAAAATCCCACGCATGACAAAACACCCCTATCACACACGCACCTTTAGCGTGAGAAAAAGACAAGACAAAACAAGACATATCAAAACACCACTCTCTCACACTCCTACACACCACTTTCTAACCCCATTAAGTGACCTGTGTGCAACCATGCTCATCTGACTAGGGTCAGCAGCACCCCCCTTTTTGACTTAATTATGCTAATTAGGTCATTAGAACACCTGTGTGCAACCATGCGTGACTAATTAGGGTCACCCCCACCTCCTTTTTTGACATGATTTATTACCTAGTGAGCCAGCTCCCGTATTAATCTACTACTAATTGTGTCTGAAATTTGGCCGTTTAGGCCGGTAATGAAAGCTCTAAGAGCAGTCTTCATATGTTTTTCATTCATTTCTGCTGTTATCGGTTTGTTTCTCCCGTAGGTCATAATTGTTTTATTAATAAGTAGAGTTAACTTTCTATTAACTGTACCATAATAATCCATAATTGATAATTTTCCCTGACTCAAAACACTTAGTTCCTGTTTAATAATATGAATAGGACGTTTGTCGCTAAAGACAAAGTCAAGTCTGGCCATTATGGCATCGAAATTTAATACCGTACCGTTATGGGTTAAGGCATCGTTTGCCATTCCCGTTATTTTGTTTCTTAATATTGATAGGGCGGACTAAAGTCTTTCACTCCCTCTGGCATATTGCCCCATGGCTATTTCAGCCGATTCTCTCCAGCTTACATATTTATCTTCTTCTCCTTTATATTCCCTAACAGATTTGATGATCTCATATGATGTGTCGCACTTTATATTTGGATCTATAATCTCTATTTGATAATCTTCAACCGTTTTAATTTTACGAGAAAGCTGCGATCTTAAGTTAACGATCTCTTCCTTTAATGGATTCAATTCAAAATTTACAATTTGTTTAATTAAATCTCCTACATTTAACATGGTATTGTTTGTAATCGCCTGATGATGTTCTTGAGGCGAACTTATGTTACTTACTTATGTTATGTTACTTTGAAATGACTTTATTTCAATACATTCCTTTTCTTCCTTCAAAAGTCCGTACTCTCCAAAAAGTTCAAAATTTATTTTCACCGATGCATAACTCTCCAACAATGGATACAAGTGAGGTAGAAAAGCTTCTCCTGCTTCCTCCATAAATTGTGTTGGATAAATTACATCATTGTTGGTGTTTTCATATAAGTAGTGAACAATCCTTCCTTGAAATCCAGAACTGATTTTTTTTATCCTTGAATCCACTGGTTCAACAACATTCTTCTTGTGTTGCTCCGTTCGCAGATGATGAGCCCACGAAATACCCGATAGGGTAATGTTGCACTTTCCACAATACTTATTCATTTTTTTTGTTTTGATTTTTTCTTTTTTTGGAAGTATTGTATTGTTACTTGTACTTTTCACTTTGTTATACTTTACTTTTACTGTAAAGTATTTTATGTTTTATCAATTTGATAAGTTTAAACAACACAAATCTGGGTAGTTCACAGTTCACACAACTTTACTTTACACTTGGTAAAGTATTTTAATTATTATCAATTTGATAATCTCGCACAAATCGAATTCGGATGGAACGTAAGTTAACACAACTTTACTTTAGCTTTGAATTACCGGAGGGTTCACACGACGATTCTAGATGGTTCGCTCAACTCAAATAGCTTTCTAAAACTGAACTACTTTCCACATTTCTCCTTAACACATACATTTTTTGAAAACTTAGAAGGTAACCGTTTTCTCTTTCTATAAGCGCATGAGAATAAATTTTCAAATATTATTAAAGAAAAACGTATTTGACCAAACAAACGATCTCATTAGTTTTTGTGTATTTTCTGTTAGGAACCACCACCACAAGCACCGCCACCACCACCATCCCTCTTACACTCCTACGCTTACTTTCCCATCTAATGCTCGCTAAAGAGGGGAGAGGTTACCGAACTCACGCTTGTTTCACACAACAAAAGTATGCGGTCTAATATCCCTCAAACCAACACCTTTTGACCACAAGACCGTAGCCAGGTGTCACCTACAACCCTAATTGACACAACAAAACGCCCACGCATAACGCGTTCTAACCCAAGTTAGAAGCAACATAGTGACCTGTGTGCAACCATTGCACTCCACAAAATCTCACGCATGACAAAACACCCCTTGTAAAACGAATAGTTTTCAAAAACTGAACTACTTTCCACATTTCTCCTTAACACATACATTTTTTCAAAACATACAAGGTAACCGTTTTCTCTCTCATGTAAGCGCATGAGAAAAAATTTTCAAATATGATTAAAGAAAAACGTATTTGACTAAATAAACGATCTCATTTGGTTTTGTTCTGTTAGGAACCACCACCACCGTTACCATTTTGACCACAAGACCGTAGGCAGGTTACACTAACAGGTGTCACCTACAACCCTAATTGAATCAACAAAACGCCCACGCATAACAAAACAACGTTTTTGTTACACTCCCACGCTCACTTTCCCATCTAATGCTCGCTAAAGAGGGGGAGGTTACCGAACTCACTCTTGTTTCACACCACAAAAGTATGCGCTCTAATATCCCTCAAACCAACACCTTTTGACCACAAGACCGTAGCCAGGTGTCACCTACAACCCTAATTGACTCAACAAATCGCCCACGCATAACGCGTTCTAACCAAAGTTAGAACAACATAGTGACCTGTGTGCAACCATTGCACTCCACAAAATCCCACGCATGACAAGACACCTCCTATCACACACGCAAGCCAGGTGTCATCTACAACCCTAATTGACTCAACAAAACGCCCACGCATAACGCGTTCTAACCCAAGTTAGAAGCAACATAGTGACCTGTGTGCAACCATTGCACTCCACAAAATCCCACGCATGACAAAACACCCCTATCACACACGCACCTTTAGCGTGAGAAAAAGACAAGACAAAACAAGACATATCAAAACACCACTCTCTCACACTCCTACACACCACTTTCTAACCCCATTAAGTGACCTGTGTGCAACCATGCTCATCTGACTAGGGTCAGCAGCACCCCCCTTTTTGACTTAATTATGCTAATTAGGTCATTAGAACACCTGTGTGCAACCATGCGTGACTAATTAGGGTCACCCCCACCTCCTTTTTTGACATGATTTATTACCTAGTGAGCCAGCTCCCGTATTAATCTACTACTAATTGTGTCTGAAATTTGGCCGTTTAGGCCGGTAATGAAAGCTCTAAGAGCAGTCTTCATATGTTTTTCATTCATTTCTGCTGTTATCGGTTTGTTTCTCCCGTAGGTCATAATTGTTTTATTAATAAGTAGAGTTAACTTTCTATTAACTGTACCATAATAATCCATAATTGATAATTTTCCCTGACTCAAAACACTTAGTTCCTGTTTAATAATATGAATAGGACGTTTGTCGCTAAAGACAAAGTCAAGTCTGGCCATTATGGCATCGAAATTTAATACCGTACCGTTATGGGTTAAGGCATCGTTTGCCATTCCCGTTATTTTGTTTCTTAATATTGATAGGGCGGACTAAAGTCTTTCACTCCCTCTGGCATATTGCCCCATGGCTATTTCAGCCGATTCTCTCCAGCTTACATATTTATCTTCTTCTCCTTTATATTCCCTAACAGATTTGATGATCTCATATGATGTGTCGCACTTTATATTTGGATCTATAATCTCTATTTGATAATCTTCAACCGTTTTAATTTTACGAGAAAGCTGCGATCTTAAGTTAACGATCTCTTCCTTTAATGGATTCAATTCAAAATTTACAATTTGTTTAATTAAATCTCCTACATTTAACATGGTATTGTTTGTAATCGCCTGATGATGTTCTTGAGGCGAACTTATGTGGAGTCTTTTATTTGCTCCGTTCTGGCTTGTAGAAGGTTCTGACATTTTGAGAATACTTTCGAAATCAGAAATTAATTCTTCCACTTTGTATAATTATATTTCTTTTTACAAATTTCTTATTAAATAATAACAATAATAAAAAAAGATTATATCGCTCACGAATCGTCCTCCTTATTTTTCTTGTCGTTGTTTTTGGGGTTGTCGTTTTTCTTGGATGATGATCCTGCTTGGGGTCGTCCTTCCTTTTTTTGTATCTTGGGGTCTTCCTTCTTTCTTTGGGTTTTTAAATTGGTGTCTTCCTTCTTTCTTCAGTGTTTATTTCTTGGCGAGGGATTGCGAGGGATGATTTCGAAGATTTGCTTGCAATATTTTTTTAGTTAAATTGTTTTTCACAATGGTTATATGTTTCGATGAATTTTGTTGTCACTTTTTAAATTTTTTATTTTGTCCGAGCAGTGAATTTATGTTACGAACACTATTTTGTAATTTGAGATTTTAAGGGGATTATTCTATTAATTATTTTCCACCTTATTATTTTTTGATCAACACAAACTTTTTATTTTTTTGCCGGTTGTATAGAGTTTAAGGGGATTATTGCATTTATTAATTTCCACCTTATTTTTATCAACACAGGCTTTATATATTCGTCGGTTGTATCGGGTTGTTGGCCGCGCAAAATTCCTTTTTCACTTTTAAACTTTTCTGGTGTTTATTTAAAAGCTTTGCTTTAGAATTTTTTAATCACACGGCCGCACGTTGGGCGCCAATTAAGTTTCTCACTAGTGAATTGATTAAAAAAAATTATTTTTATTTTTAACAATCACTTATTCACTATTACAATTTTACAATAGGTCGAACTTATTTAATTCACTGCTCTTATATTTATTCTCGAATTATTGTTCTGCTCGATTCGGATCTCAAAAACGGACTGCCTGATCTCTAGTTCAATGATCAATAATCAAACCTCGGCTTAAGAGATTTTATCCCCAAAAATTGATAAAGAGAATGACTCAAGAGAGTCGGAAAATAGGATGATGCAATTTGCCAATTAAATTTGAAGTCCAATCTTGGCCGGAAATTGGTGTTTACATTAGCGGAGTTTAGGGACCGCTTTGGGGATCTTTTTGTTTACGTTAGCGGACTCGGGGCTCGCTTTGGGGATCTTTTGTTTACGTTAGCGGACTGGATGTTTACAGCATCCGTTTGATTTGGGCTGCGTGAAATTGATCTGGGTGGGAATGATTCGGAGGCCTGGTTGACAGAAATAGCTGACCACGGATTTATCTCGGGTCTGTCAGAGTTATTTGGAAATTAGCTCTCGGCTCAAAGTTGTTTATAATTTGGGTAAGAGCCCCTAAATAATGTGTCATATAACTTGCATACTGATTCTTACTAAAATCAACATTCAGATTATCACATGGATATGACTCAGAATTCAAGTGAACTTTCAAGTTTGATAAGTTATTTGTGATAAGCTCTCCATTTAGTGAAAATCAAATTATGGCAAATCTTGGTTTTTCGCGGTTAGCCGACAATTTCACATTCCAGCTGTGTTGACTTCCATACCCCAATTTGGGGTTAACATTTGAATCCCAACTCCGGAATGCGATTGGTAGGTTTACACCACTTTTAATAATATCGCTCGGAGTTACATGGGGAATTTTCCAGGTTATATTCGTCATTTCCAACTTAAAAGTTTGTTCATTTCTGGTTTGTTCAAACACATCACCAAGATTCTTAGTTAGCATCAACACTAGTTCGTGTTTACAATTTAACAAAACTTTTTTATAATCCTCAGCAAATCCCAACAAATGTTTTAATGGTACAGAAAAGTTAAAATGGGGTCCCGTAGAAATTTCGTCTTCACTGCTCCATCCGGAATTTAATAGATTTTGACTTTGAAGATTATCCAAAGACATATTTTTTTTTTGGGTTGTAGACATACCGACAAATTGTGTTTTATCAATCTCACATCCATTTATTTCGTACCTAACTTCATCCAAAAATTAAGCCATACAATTTTTTTAAAAAAAATAGTAACTTTATCAGTTGTAGGTCCATTCGGTGAATCTTTTCCAATAATTCCTTGAAAATTAAGGTAACTTTTGTGAGCAAGCACGTACAAATCTTGATTTTGGATAGTAATTCGAATTTCATCGTTTGGTTTAAATGTTTGATTATACGATGAATAAGTATGAAACTCTTTCTTCGAAATACTCTCATCTGAGTAAACCTTTTCTCGAACATTTAAAATTTTGTTCATTGTTTTCCTTTCCACCTTTTATATTATACTCGAAGCTTCAAGCCTAACGACTTTAAAGATAGTTTATTTTTCAAAGTAAGTGAGCTTCTTTTTACTGTTGATCCTCTTTCTATAGCTTTACAATTAGTAATGCTTGACTGACGACTTAAGCTACGTCTTTTATTGTAAATAATCATTCTATTAACCGAATGTGCATGCGAATCGAAACGTTTTCACCACGTAAATTCACCAAATCACCGTTTTGATCAACTATGCGTATAGATAGTGTGCTTATTTCGTCACAGTTGATTGGTAAATAAATTAGGTTATGTGGTGTCACTGTCATTTTATACGCAGACGGAACATTAATGCCAAACTCATGTAATATATGATTCGGTGTATTATCTACATATGAACCGCTGATTATATTACATTCCAAGCGAATTATATGTATTTTTAATATGTTCACGGTCTGATCTGATCGATAGGTTTTTGTAGGATGTGGTTCTGGTTCTTTTTGATGGAAACCAAACAGTTGTCCTACCGATCTTTCCTTATTAAAGTAAACTGACTCTCGCATAGTAGTTATTTCAACTTGAAGTGTATTATTATTACTTTAAATTTTCAATGTATTTTCAAGGTTATAGTCTTTTAGTTTATTGATCATATGATCCAGTTGGATTGTAATAACCTTGTCACCGATGTGGAAGAGGTTATTTTTTTCATTAATATTTGGAATCGAATTATACATATTAAAATCGATAAGAGCGCACTCATATCGACCATTCAATTCGGAAAAAAGTTTGTATTTATAATGGAATTATTTCCATTCAAGGATAATTAAAGTGATCTAGACATATTGAAATCTCTTGATGAACTGTGGGATTGTAAGTATCTAACCAAGCTTTATATTGAAATGACTCCTTAAATCATAATAAATTGATCAAATCCTTTTCTGTATCTTCCCTTATCCATTTTATTACCCTAGCTAATTAATAGGAATCCGTGCTTGTCCTCCCAACAAGTTTGACAAATTTTCACAAATGTTTCATAATTCATATCAGTGTTAATATGGTCCCGATATATATGCCACATATATAAATCATCTTGCTTAAATATTATAATAAAGTTGGCATTGTCACGAATCAGATGTTTAGGTATATGACTGTACGGTTGACATAAATAAAAAGAGTCGATATTTTTATGTCGACCCATACAAAAACAAGATCTTATGTTATCTTGTTTTTCACAAGCTACGTCATCGAATATCATAATGGAATTGTTTTTAGCTTCACTGGGGTCTAGTACACCCTCATTATGGGAGAATGTATGATATCCCACTCCTTTAATCGGTTTGATTAATTTCTCCAAGTACTCATATTTAGGTTGATATAAACTTTTTGAAAATATATAAACATTTATGAATTTTAATCCATTGGGACTTTCTTTTAGACTTAACATAATATTAGTTTTACCACAAGGCCCTTCGGTAAGAGAGCACTATATCGTGGCGGTAGATTTTTCTCGTTTTCATCGTTAATATTTCTAACTACAATTTTTTGTTTTTGACTTATTAAACGCATCTTTTAATCTAATGTACCTCATTCAATAAGAAATCTTTGATGGTTAAACATCAATAAAATGGGGAAACGTTTTTATAATCGCATCAGTCGTATTTTTAAATTGTAAACACGGTGGTGGTCTTGTCGATTAGCTAATCAATACATTACCGTTTGAAGCCCATATTCCGGGATATTATTTTTGTGGACCGGGTACAAAGTGACAGAAACGGTTGGAACGTGGTGATCAAGGAATAAACCCATTGGATGAAGCTTGCAAAGAGCACGATATTCCATATTCTCAAAACAAGGCATTGAGTGAACGACATAGGGCAGACTCCATATTAATTGACAAAGCCTGGTCGCGTGTCAAGGCACCAGATTGCAGTCTTGGTGAAAAAGCAGCAGCATACTTTGTTACAGATATAATGAAAGCCAAGAAAAAATTTGGTATGGTATTGAATAAAACGGAAAAGAAAGGAAGGAAAAAGACATTGAAGAATAAAATGAAGAAGACAAACCTTTCGACTGTTATTAATGTTGCTACTAAGACATTAAAAAAACATAAACCATTACACATTATGAGTGCAATTAAAGTTGCACGTAAATCAATTCATCAATCAGTCGGTTCTAAGAAAAATGTTAAAGTACATCGTGTAATTAATGTACCCAAAATTGGAGGTTTTCTACAAATCGTGCCGATCTTGACAGCCCTCAGCGCTCTTGGTAGTTTAGCAAGTGGTAGTGCAGCAATTGCAAAAACAATTAACAATGCGAGAATGGCTAAAGAAGATATGGAGGAGAAAAAACGTCACAACAGGAAAATTGAAAGTGTTGCTGTAGGAGAAGGATTATATCTCAAGCCCTATAGAAAGGGTTATGGTTTCTTTCTTAAGCCCTATAGTAAGGGGAAAGGAATTAAGAAGCGAAAAAACTAATTTCTCTGCTACCCAATAGACCACTATCAAATATAGACATTATACATTTTGCTAAGAAATATATCCCACATTTTAGAGGGGTGTTTATGAGAGATCTACTTCCAGAAGCACCAAAAAGTCGGGAGTGTGTGTGTGTAAAGTAAACCTAGATAATTCACGATCAAGTGGTACACATTGGGTTGCATATAATAAAAATAAAAATAAAAATAATATACATTATTTCGATAGTTTTGGAAATCTTCAGCCACGTAGAGAAGTTGTGAAATACTCGGGTCATAGAATACAATACAATTACGATAGAGTTCAAGACTTTGATACATACAACTGTGGACACCTGTGCCTCTCTTTTCTACTTTCTTTCGTAGAAGATGTGGAGTCAAAACCGGTATATTTAAATGGTTTATTTACATTTGGGGGGTTGAAAATCAATGTATGGGTACGTGTATGTGTGAACTCTGTATAGTATAAAAAGTGGACCTGCACGCGTTCAAATTCACAGTGTAAGTTTTTACTTCACATCGAACGTCATCTAGAGGATAAGAATTTTTGATCATTCTTAACAAAAAACTATAACAGCTCATAACAGCTCAAAACAGCTCGTGACCAGCTTATAACAACTAGTAAACAACTAGTTAACAGCTACTAAACAGATAATAACCATCTAATAACAGCTATTAACCAGCTAAAACAAGTAGTCAGCAAGTACGAAACAAGTACTGAACAACTGCTATACAGGTAGTAAACATCAAAATACAGCTAAATACAACGTGGAACAACTGTACCAAGTCCAAAAACCTCAAAAACCATCGTGAATCAGGAAAACCAGATGAATATTGTAATTAAAGAGTTCAATAAATTTAATAAAAAGACACTGCTGTCGAAGACAAGGATGCCTGAAAATGTAAGATTCCCGATCCTCAAGGCGGAGCGCAAAACAACAAAGGTTGGAGAATCTATTGCTCTCGAGTTGGAGGAGCACATCCTGTACATGCCGGAAAGGTACACCTCTCTTCAAGATGATATCATCAATGAAATGGTTGATGGGAAATTTAATACTTATAAAAGTAATGACAATTTGTATTTAGAAATAAGTCAGTAATCATTAAAAAGATTGAGATTTTAAGAATATAACAATAAACACACTTTTTTAAATATAATAAAGAAAATGTATCGAATCTTTTTTATTCGGAAATGGTATATAAATATTACAGATTATGGCGATCCCTAAACAGTATTTGTTTAGTAACTGAGGAGTGACTACATGAATTTCGAAAATTTAAAATCTTTTACCTATAAAGTTTGTAAAATATACTACAATGAATATTTTGTCACAGTTAACCAAAGCTAGATTTGCTTTGAAGCGAAAATTCGATGATCTCAAACAAGTCAAAAATCATACGAATTTACAATTGAAGGAAACTTTTAAACCTATTACTGAACCCTTACATGAACTTGTTAAGGAAAATAAAAAACAAAAGATTTCTAATGTAAAAGATAGTATAAAAGTAAAGCGTGAAATGAAGCAAATTAAAAAATACGATGATGATGAGAGAGAGCTTGACGATTTATACTTTACAACTAATGAGAAAGATCTGCAGTCTAATCGAAACAAAACTCCACCAAGGTCTTTCGATGATAGTGATTCCTATAATCAATTCTTTTTACAGACGAATATAGAGGAAGATATAGAAGATGAGAAAATAGAGACGGAAAAGAGTGAAGAAGAAGAAGGGACAACACCTTTACCAATGTATACAGGAGAGGCCGATATGGGTGTGGATGCAGAGCATGAAGATAATAACACTAGTTATAATTATGATTTTAATATCAGTAATTTGACCAGAAGAAATGTGTTGGATAAAGGTTATGGACCTAAAAAAACTGCAAACAATTCATTAACATTGGGAGATAAAGAAATAAAAATTAAAAATAATAAAATAACATTTTCTCTCTAATTTTTCTTAGTAAACCTGAAAACTATGATGATCAAGACTTGAAAATGTATAAAAAAATTATTTTTGAAACGAATATACATAGAGTAGGCTTTAAACCTAATAACAGAATCAAGGGTCCACGAGCATACAAATATAGCCATATTATTAAGAAGTTAATAGACAAAGATTTCAGTCCTACAACGTCTACTCCACTTCGCTCAAAAACAGGTTTTGGTTACATGACTCTTCAGAAATCAAACCCAAACTATGTATATTGAAATGATGTAAATGAGTTAGTCGAACGATTGGAAATTTTAGTAGCATCAAAAGGAGCGGGTAACACCAGCCACAATAACGAAATTTGTTTCAATATAAGAGGAATTGCGTGAAGAAAGGATTATATTTTAATGGGTATAAATAAGAAGGACAAATATGTTTTACATTTATAAACATCATGTCTGTCGACAAGCTTGGACATTTTTCTGTTGATAAGGAACAATCAGAAAATTTGAAAAGACGTGTTAATTCTACTGAGGGATTATTCATCGATGAGGACGGTAATCTTAATACTCAAAATAAACGTATCAAAAACGGATCTAAGCCTTTAGACAACAATGATCTAGCAACGAAACAATATACTGATGAGATCCTCGGAAAGTTGGGAGAAGACTTAAGAAAAATTATAACTCAAAATGTTAATCGTCGACTCACAAAAATGTCTTAAGCTTAGAAAATAAAATTGAATTGAATAATAAGAGGGCAGACAGCGCTGACCAAATTTTTGCCAAAATTCTGGAAAAGATGAAAGCCATTGAGGACTTTATATTTAAATATGTAACAAAACCGATATCATTACCGAAAAAAACAACAATTGAGTTAGAAGGTGTCGCTTTTCAGCCTATTATAAGAATATGATTAAGCGAGAAATCGTAAATGAGTTGCACGGACCATCTCAAAAAAACTTTCAACGAAGACGAGTGATTACAAGGGGTATAAACGATCTGTGGCAAGCAGATTGGGTTGAAATGGGAGCCTTTTCAAAATCTAATGATGGGTACCGATACTTGTTGACTATCATAGACACATTTTCGAAATATGCTTGGGGTGAGGCATTAAAATCAAAAAATGCAAATGATGTTTCCCAAGCCATGGAGAGAATATTTAGATCGGGTCATGGAACACCAAAAAACCTGCAAACTGATGATGGCACTGAATTATTTAATTCTAAGTTTAAGGTATTAAAGAAAAGTTAAAGGATAAATCATTATTCAACCTTTAGTACTCTAAAAGCATCAATAGTTGAACGTTTCAATAGAACTCTTAAAGAATTAATGTGGCGTGAGTTTAGTTTCAATGGAAAATATAAGTGGATAGATATGTATAAACAATTAATTAATAAATATAATAATAGAGTGCATAGAACAATAAAAATGAGTCCAAGTAAAGTCAATTCTTCCAATGAAAAACAAATATTACAAACATCGTATAATCACCTGAAAATATTTGTTGCAAGTAAATTCCGTAAGGGTGACCACTTTCGTATCAGTAAATATAAACATGTCTTTGAGAAAGAGTATATACCAAACTATACAACTGAAATCTTTAAAATTAGAAAGGAGAAGAAAACATACCCTAAAACATACTTACTTGAAGATTTAGATGGTAGCCCGATTCAGGGCGGTTTCTATAAAGAAGAGCGGAAAAAAACACGATTTCCCCACACATACCTAGTTGAAAAAGTTGTAAGGCGAAAAGGAAATAAAGTTTTTGTTAAGTGGCTCGGGTTTTCAAAGACTAGCTGGATAAATAAGGAAGACATTTTGTAGTATATTAATATTATTATTTATGTACAATGTTTTAAACTACAATTAAATATAATAAAAATTCTTTTTACAAACTCAAAATCATTTTTATTTATATTTTCCAAAGTCTCGATCATAATAAAACATCACCAACTCAACTGATTTATAAAATAGTTCTTTTTCAATATGTTCCTTTTGAAATTTAAGGCTATCTAATGATTCTCCATCGTTCACATAATTATTTTGTATCATCTCACCCAAGCAAAATGAATTTGATTCTAGCCATTCAACATTTTCTAAAATATCTTTTTCAATTAATCTCTGATGTTTTACTTAACTATAAAAATTGTGTTTCATTAACATTACGTTTTCTTTTGTTATCTTTGCCACAAAGAATTTTTTTATTTACTTAAACTGTAGTTATTTTATGTGCTTTTGATCTAAACATTGTTCTATTTCCATATAGTGAAGCCCCAGTTAATAAAACGTTTTTATAGTCTTTAATTGTAAGATTTCGTGAGCTCACTCCCTTTGCTTTATTATGTGAAGATTCAACTTGATCTATTTTATAACATTATACCTTTGAGCACAGACCTACAAATTCTGTCATGAGTTTACCGTTAAGCTCATCTTTAAAAAACCATAAACTTTTTTTGTTAACTCTTTTGAAGTTATATAGATTAATTCTATCATCTGAATAGTCCGATGTATCAAATTTTGCTTCAAGATCATTACAAATATCTTTATAAAACTTTTCAGTTTTTATTGTATATTGATAAATGAATCAGTATTCATATAATTTAAGAGTAACTTTTCCTGAAACTTTGGCTTCATATATTGATAGTGAAAATCATACATTTTCCATTTCGATAAGTCTAATACTGCAAATTCTAAATACATTGGCTTATTAAATAGAACGGACAATCTTTTCATTTTAATTGCATAGAAATTATCTTTAATTTTAGTTGCACTATGAAAATTGGATTTTGAAATTAAGGTTTTGGCACAATGTGCTTTTCGTCCAGTCTTCGAGCTATCCGGAGCTTCCCATGTATTAATAAGCTTAGTATCGACCCTGCGCTCGGGATCTTCCATTGTTTTTCCGTAAACAGAAGTATTCATTAATTTAAAAAATATTTTTCAAATTTATTTTTTGCATTTTGCCTATGTAAAGTATTTAGATCAATGTAATTCTTTAACCAAGGCTTTTGTAAAAACTGAACACCTCTATGGATCTTTTTCAATATTAACCCGTTCTGTATACATTGTTGCAAATTCCGATAATGTATTACATAATTTTTCTTATTTCCCAGGTCAGCAATTAATTTTTTTACTTATCCTCTTTTGAGGCCAGACAATTTGACGGACAAAATGGAAGATCATTATGAAGATCATGTAAACGGTATGGATATATTAAGTCCACTTCCAAAAAATAACCGTATTTGCTATCGATTGGAATATTATTAATATCAAAATTGTCTATGTCTGTGGTAGACATCCACTTAAAATCTTTATATGGCAAAGGTTGTGACATTGCCCAACCATACAAGTTATTAGCATCCACATACATTAAAAATGAAGACTCCTTCGAGGAATCATAATCTGACAAATATTTGTTATTTGCTTTTGTATATCTATGACAACATTGAACTAAGCCACCTCGAATGCTACTTTACATAAATCTATACATATCTATATCTGTCAGCATTTCAAGTTGAATATTTACAGTATTCAACATTGCCTCCCAAGATAGACCTGGTGTCGTAAAATACTGAGCTGGGTCAAGTGAATAAATTTGCATACAAATTTTTCTGAAGTTTTCAAAAATATCGGTTAAAAGAAATACATCAGTTTTTAAATATAATTCTAAATAATCTTTAAGAGTGGAACATGAGAAATGCGACCAAACTTTAAGAGCTTGATCATAATCTTCCTGAGAGCATTCCCTTTCCGTTAAATTACTATACAATGCTTCCCTTGGTGTGAGGGAAGTTTCCTCGAGTCTACTAGCGGAATCTAAATATTCATAGGGAAATATACCCTTCTTACGCATTAGTCGAAATTCTATATCATTACTGAAAAACGATTTTACAGTGTTCAATTAATCATCAACTAAATTAGAAGCTAGGGTATCTAAACTGGATGGCATAACTCTATATGTATCGAGAAAACGAATTTCAAAACTATTTCCACTTAAACTTTTTATTTTTTTTAAGACAGAAATCTAGTTTTCCTTATTTATTGGTATTTCGGAAATGTCACCGGGAATCTTTCCTAACTCTTGAATAAATAAATGACAGTCGTATTTCGAAAAATTATGAAAAAATACTGGAACAAATTTCTTTACTTTATAATCCAAATTACATTTAAAGTGGGCTGCACCTCTAAAGCGACCTGTGAAATGACAATGATCTCTAACCCTATCAGTCCCTAAGCCTTTCTGACAAATAGAACAATTCAATGAATTATCAAATATTTGCTGGTCATGCAAAGTCATTCTCATAGGAACTATTTTATGTAAGTAGTCATCACTCAATTTAGTTAAATTTTTTATCAATGAATTTACAAAACTTACTCCCGAATTTTTTCCTGTTTCTAAAACAAATTTATCTAATCTAGAATCAAAAGCACACTTTATATAATACGCATATAATATTGGAATATGTTCATTAATATTAAATAATTTCACTTCAAGATTTTTCGGTTCCAGAATGCATTCAAAATCAAAATCAAATGGAACTTGAAGCTGATGTTGAACCTGGGTAAATTCCAATGTATTATTCTGGGGGTGTGGCATCTTTGAGACCTTCCTACTGCAGAGCGTTTTGTGTTTCAATGCAGCTTCCTCAGTTTTGGAAAAATTTAAATACTCATTGCAGAAATATTGCGCCCTTTTCTGATTTCCTCTTTGCGCAGTCTTTAGTCTTTGAAAGAGAATTATATACACATTATTTAATTCGTTAAAAGAGATAAAAGTTAATAGAATAATTTATCTTGAAATATTTTTAATGTACATATAATGTCCATGTCCACCGTCTTCCAAAAACATCATATTGATATGAAGAGGTTTTTCCACTTCCCTCGTCTCTTCATTATATCCAAATACGTTTAAACTCATATGAGTATTCTTCTTTAAAAAATTTTTTATACATTTTATTTCAAGGGGGAAAGTCAACCCTGTGAAATCTAATTTTATTTCATCACTTATATAAATTATCTCCAGCGTTATATCAATATTATATGCCGAACATCTTTGCGGCCTGTTAACAATTTTTAGGGCAGAAATCAAAGCCCATTTAAAACAATATTGATCATTTTCATTACAAACATTAACTATTGCTTTTTTTGTCAAAAGGAAACGAGGTAGTGGTATGAAGGACGATCCAACATTCATTTCCAAGCGAATACATTTTTATAAGAGACCATCCACTGTCTCTCTCTTGAAATCCTTGTGTTTTTGAAATTATTTCCATGGTATGTTCATGGAAAATATTTTCTAAGTCAGAATCTATATTCATGATCGTCATTTTACTTTGAAAATTTTTCATTTCAATTTCTTCAGATTCATCTTTAAAAAGAATATACTCTGCAAACAGTTCAAAGTTGACTTTTGCTGAAGTATAACTTTCTAATAGAATGCTGAGATGAGGTAGCAGTGACAATCCAGCTTCACTCAAGAAACTCTCAGGTAAGATCATGTCCCATCCATTGTTTACATACATGCAATACAATGCAGTATTCTTCCCTTGAATCCCTCAGAAATTTTTTTGACTCTTCCGTCAAGGGGTTGAATTGCATTTCGCTTATGCAGCTCCGAACGGACATGGCTTGCCCACTTATTCTTTTGCAAGAAACACTTGCAGGATTGACAATACTGATTTTGGTTATTCATTTTATTTTATTCTTTTAGTTTAAACTCTTTTTTCACGATCACTTTTTCACTTTTACTTAAGTTGTGTTTGACGTAGCAGAGTATCCCACTTCAATACTATTTTTGGTAGACTAACTATTGTCCTCGATCATTTATAGTGTTTGAAGTGGGCGTGAACGATAATATTGAAGATGAGAGGTGCATACTTAAGATTTTTTTAAATTCAAAAACTAAGGTAATTTTAGTAGGTTACATCGACTATTCATTGGTTAGAAGAGATGAGAAGTATTGATTTTGAAAAATATTTGATAAAAGTGTTACCAATAGGACACCATCAAATCGATAAAGGAGACACAAAATCATAGAATAAAGGAGAGTGTTGGTTAGAAGAGGTCGCACATACTTTGCTTGCAGGTGGGAAAGGAAAGGTCATTTTTTATACACACCATCATACTAAGGTAGCCAATAGGGGACAGTTTGGAAAAAATCATTTCGATTTTGGAAAAAAATCAAAGATTTTCATTTGTTGAATTTCGAGAATGCACATTTTTGGGTAAAGATTTTTGGTAAAGATTTTCATTTGTTGAATTTCGAGAATTTATATTTTTGGGTAAAAGAAGAAGATGAAAACCTAAATAAAATTTCCTTATAAATTGTGTAAGCATATTTAAAAGGGTAAGACGAAATTGTTGACTTAGATAGACAACATGCATTCAGTTAAAATAAATAACTTTCTGAATGTATTTGACGGAATTCTGTTCAATGCACAGTATGTACGGCTCCAGTTCATACAATCAAAACTCTTTGAATGTGAACGACGTAATATGAAAACATCTTTTCATGGAAATCATATGGACACCTGCGTGTGGAGCAATGATGCAGCCACTGAGGGTGTTGATACTTGTGTATGCCATCGAATTTCGGATTACAAAAAGGAAGCACTCAACATTATGAATATATTCTATTATCTAGAAAAAAGAATGAAAATGATTAAATAACATAATAAAACATGTTCGCAACACCAAAATAAATGAATATATTTATTATTATGCTACAAAATAAACTTCTGACTTTTTATTTCGTGTTAAAATTACAGGTACGGAGAATGGAAAATATTTCCTTGACGAAGATATGTCGGCTACTTGCGAGTTGTTGCGCGGTCGTGATTTCAACCCCTATTATGGGACGTGTTAGAGCTAGCAGTCAGCCGTGAGGTCGTTGGCGTGAGGCCCATGATCTTGTCAATGAGCGTGCGCCTTCAGGCTTGTGCATGTGTCCCTTTTATTGCGCTTGTCAATGAGAGTGCGCCTTCAGGCTTGTGCATGTGCCCCTTTTGTTGCGGTCAGGTAATGGACAGGTGCGCATGTTCGGGTAGCTCTTGCTTGAATCCCTTTTATGACATGTTATGACATTTGTGGAAAGGAGAGAATCTTAGAGAATTTGTCAGTTAAACGTTCTGGGCCGGAAACAAAAATGTGTGTTTGAAAATATTCCACATCTGAGAATCATTAACTAGTGAGATTTATTTTATTGGGGTTCTTTTGATTTCTAAATTAATTTTACAATCATAGAAAATATTATTTCTCAACATGATCGGACGTGTTCCTCTAAGATAACCATCTTTAAATACTTTGGGTGTGCGACCTTTCTCACGTGCACAGCAACACCTGTGATAATGAGGCAAAAGGGTACGTGATCACACCTTTCCCCAACATGATCGGATATGTTCCTTTAAGATAACAACCTTTGGATAATATGGTTGTGCGACCTTTCTTACGTGCACCTTTCTCACCTGACTATTAATTGCACATAATGAGGGGAAGGATACATGATCAATATTGTCACATGGGGATGTGGGGGCGATGGGGGCAATTAAGTATACTCTTTATAGACATGATCGTGACATTTTTATGAGTTCTATGTGCAATTAATAGTCACCTGAGAAGAGTGCACGTGAGAAGGGTCGCACAACCATAGTGTTCAAGGATGGTTATCTTAGAGGAACATGTCCGATCATGTTGGGGAAAGGTGTGATCACGTACCCTTTTGCCTCATTATCACAGGTGTTGCTGTGCACGTGAGAAAGGTCGCACGCCCAAAGTAACAAAAGATGGTTATCTTAGAGCAACATGTACGATCTTGTTGGGGAATAATGTTTCCTATGATTGTAAAACTAATTTAGAGAACCCCAATAAAATAAATCTCACAAGTTAATGATTCTCAGATGTGGAATATTTTCAAACACACATTTTTGTTTCCGGCCCAGAACGTTTAACTGACAAATTCTCTAAGATTCTCTCCTTTCCACAAATGTCATAACATGTCATAAAAGGGATTCAAGCAAGAGCTACCCGAACATGCGCACCTGTCCATTACCTGACCGCAACAAAAGGGGCACATGCACAAGCCTGAAGGCGCACTCTCATTGACAAGCGCAATAAAAGGGACACATGCACAAGCCTGAAGGCGCACGCTCATTGACAAGATCATGGGCCTCACGCCAACGACCTCACGGCTGACTGCTAGCTCTAATACGTCCCATAATAGGGGTTGAAATCACTACCGTGCAACAACTCGCTAGTAGCCAACATATCTCAGTCAAGGAAATATTTTCCATTCTCAGTACCTGTAATTTTAACTCGATATAAAAAATCAGAACTTTATTTTGTAGCATAATAATACATTTATTCATTTATATTGGTATTGCGAACATGTTTTATTATATATTGAAATTAATTTTCTGGCTTCATTCCGGCGGTTTGCATAGAAAAGGCCGACGTCAATTCAGGATTACAAAATGTAAAGTGTTCACCATACTTCGTAGTTTTGGGATCATGTCCACCTCGATTCATGAACATAGTTTTTGTGTTTAGAAGGTAATGAAAATGCTGACCAATTATTTAAGTTGTTAAATAAATTGGTCAATTTCCTCATTAAATTTCATTTTGTTAGTTTTGTTTTCTTGTAGGTCTTTCATCTAGTCTCAACTTTAAAATGATCTGTTAAAATTTTTTATTGTTTTGAAGCTACTTTAAAAAAATATCAAAATAATCTATGCATTGTTAAGAGCACAAACCCCGCTCTTAAGATGTGTTTCACAACAGGGAAACCGGTTTCCTTTAAAACTGTTTAATGACGGACAGCCCATTTCCTCAATATTAATGAGCTGACGACTCCCAAAAAACGTCTGTAAAAATCGTTTCTTTTCCACACCTTTACAAGTAATTTGTTTTCCGCTTGTAATTGTCCTTAGATACTTTCGAGTTTGTGCAAAACTGTTTTCTCCATCGTTTCAAAAAATGTTGTGATGGGTATTGGTTAACCAAATTGCAGTCTTTCGAGATTTTGTATTTAGCAAAGCAAAATCATATGGTGGTTCTGTTAAATAACTATATTTCAAGTTGGGATCTTTTTCGAATACAGTTCCAATTTCCTTTAGAATAAAATTATTATTATTATCAAAGAAACCTTGAACATCAATCGAAACAGTATCTATCAACATTTTTCTAGTGTTAAACAACTCGTTGTACTAGTCCGTTTAATGGGTTATATTCAACTAAACGGTCATGTATGAGGAGTCAGTAAGCTTGGGTATTTTCATGACTTCATGTCTTCAGTTCTATTGAAACTCTCACATCAATAGGACCAGTTTTCACTGATTCGTTTTGATATGAAAAATCAACCACAATAATAGGGGCCTTCAATTTAAATTTATTTGGGGTCAACAATGGTTGTGTTTCACGATTATAGTAACTAGATTGAAATCTTGTATACATTTCATATTGGTGTGCATACTGATTCTTACTAAAATCAACATTCAGATTATCATATGGATATGACTCAGAATTCAAGTGAACTTTCAAGTTTGTAAAGTTATTTGTGATATGTTCTCCATTTAGTGTAAATCCAATTATGGCAAATCTTGGTTTTTCGCGGTTAGCTGACAATTTCACATTCCAGCTGTGTTGACTCCCATACCCCAATTTGGGGTTAACATATGAATCACAACTCCGGAATGCGATTGGTACGCTTACACCACTTTTAATAATATCGTACATCTTAATTTTTGCAAAATCGCTCGGAGTTACATGGGGAATTTTCCAAGTTATATTCGTCATTTCCAGTTTAAAAGTTTGTTCATTTCTGGTTTGTTTAAACACATCACCAAGATTCTTAGTTAGCATCAACCCTAGTTCGTGTTTACAATTAAACAGAACTTGTTTATAATCCTCAGCAAATCCCAACAAATTTTTTAATGGTACAGAAAAGTTGAAGTTGGGTCCCATAGAAATTTCGTCTTCACTGCTCCATCCAGAATTTAATAGATTTTGTCTTTGAAGATTATCCAGATATATACAATTTTTTAGGGTAGTAGTCATGTTGACATGGACTTGACACGTTGGACACCTTGTATTTAGTTGTTATCTAGCAGTATTTTGATGGTAACTTTGTGTATAGTACCTGTACAGTACTTGGTTTTGGATGGTTACTATCTGTATAGTATCTGTAAAGTACTTCATTTTAGATGGTAACTATCTTTTAACAAGTGTTATGAGTTGCTATAGTCCCTTATTATGAATTATCAAAGTACACAAGTTAATGTTTCTCAGATGTGTTAGCCAAACCGACTTGCCGTGAACTACAATTACCTGACCGTCATTAAAGTCACATGCCCAAGACCCAAGACGCAGGACGTCTGATAAGATCATACATCTCAAAACCATAGATAATGGACGAAGTTACGACCGTGCAACAACTCGCAAGTAGCCGACGTACCTCATTGCACAAAATACTTTCCCTTCATGTGTACCTGTAGTTTTAATTACAATTAGACTTTGTAGGATCATTCAATATTTTTTTATTTATTTTATAATTGTAAACATATTTCATTAAATTCATAATTAAATATTTATTATATATATTTGTATATAATTAATTTTCTGACACCACCCTCTGTAAGAAATATATGGGTTATTAACCTTCGTTCCAAACGCATATTTTCGCTTGGTTCCCATAGATAGATGTAAAATAGTTCTCACAATTTAATGTTTCTCAGATTTTGCATTATTTTTAAAGCATTCATTTGTTCCATCCCATATTAACATTACAACATATTTTGAAGGAATCATTACCTAACATAGGAGCGTCTTTTAATTTAATTTCTGATTCAAGTTTATGATAGAGGTGTTGTGACCTGGTAATATCTGTTTTTTGTTGCCAACTATTTTTCTAGTTCTAGTTTTCTAGATCTATTCTATTTATCAATCAAATACACCTCTTAACGAGGTAAAAAGTAGTGGCGAACGCGCCTTTAACAAAAATTTCTGATATCAACAATTGTGACAAAAAATGAGATTACATTCGATAAAATAAATGAACTATATTAAATTTATGTATTCGGTACGCTACAACAGAAAATTTACGTGTAGGTAAATAAATATTTACTGTTGCGGGCCGAAATCATAAATTTAATATAGTTTATTTATTTTATGGAATGTTGATATCAGAAATATTTGTTAAGGGCGCGTTCGCCACTCCTTTTTACCTCGTTAAGAGGTGTTTTTGTTTGATAAAGATTTAAACTGAATTGGGATCTCAGATTTAGATTTCATAGCCTTGTACGCAGCGCAAGTTTGTTACGCGAATATGCCACGCCCACTCTAACGCCCACAAACCGCCTAACTTGCCACGCCCACTCTAACGCCCATAACGTTTAAATCTGTCTACCGCCGGTAGGTGGCGCATTTCAATCACGCTTTGCTGCTTGCATATCTGCAGTTCCCTTTGGTCCCTTCGGCTGAGTAACGGGTATCTGATAGTCGAGGTACTTGACTATAGTGTTCTTCCTTGTTTCTAAATCAACAAAGGGTGCGAAATTACGTGCTTATCGTGAGCTGTACGATTATTACTTGGCGGGTAACTGCATTCAACGATTCTCAACATATTTCATTGTAAAAGGTAATGTATTCTAGTTTATTTTTATTTTGACTGAACAAATAACAATTTTGTTTCTGTTTCTGTTTCTTTTAGAAATGGTTATTAGTAAATTTCCAATGTCGGAGCTGGACCTAAATAACATTGTTATATGTATGTATGTATAATAAATGCAAAATATTGTAAGTATAAAAAATTATCTTTTTATTCAAGATTTTGCAATTGGGAAAGACTCTTCTAGGTATCTTCTACAGGCATATGTAAAGTCACTTCTGAATGACTTCCGGAAGTTACTTCGTCGATATCGCATTCGGCTCGCGGAAGTGACTCCCGTCGGGAAGAAATGGGCCACTTCGGCGACACTTCTAGGAGTGACTTCGGCGACACTTCCAGAAGTTACTTCGGAGATATCGCATTCGGATCGCGGAAGTGACTCCCGTCGGGAAGAAATGTGCCACTTCGGCGACACTTCTCGGAGTCACTTCGGCCACTACAGTCTCAGCCAGATGAGGTTGATTCTAAGATGAGTGGCCATCTCGTTAAGAGATTTGCGGCATTCAGAGATTGTTTTTGAGTTCGTTGTGTAGGAGTCGAGGGCCCTGAGGGCTGCTTGACTATCCGAGAAGATGAAAATGTCTATGTCGTGATGTACTGATGTGTCCAGGTGGGTCATGGCTTCCTGAATTGCCATGACTTCCGCTTTGAAAACACTAAAGTGGTCTGGTAGGCGGAATGAGACTTTTATATCTTATTCGAGAGAGAAGACTCCCCCACCTGCTTGGGAGTTAAGCTTGGAGCCGTCTGCGTATATGTTGACGGCGTTTTCGAATTGGTGTGGGAGGTTGTCCAGGTCTGTACGGGTGGGTATGATGATCTTGTATCTTCTTTCGAGTTTTGTATGTATGTTTTGTTAGGATACTGGAGTGACCCGTAGAGCCTGTGCCGTAGAGAATTGTGTTTAATGCTTCAGTGGCGGTGGTACGAAGCTCTCCACTGATGCAGAGTTCTGTGCATCCTTGGATCTTGTGAAGGATCCGGAGGATGCAATTCTTTTCTAGGGAAGGCCACCATACGATGTTTCCGTAGAGGAGAATGGGCCTGACTATTGCAGTGTATAGCCAGTGCCATGATAGTTCCATGGGGGAGGAACCCCACTTCCTCCATACGGATTTTTTTACAAGCGAAGAGGGCTATGGCCGTTCACCTGGAGAGGGTGGATAAGGCTGTCTTCATTAGGTTGCAAAGAGTTTGCGGAAATTTGCCCTGCAGTAGGATAACCACGTCGTCCGCGTAGGCTATCATTTTAGTGCCCGCCTCTTCTAGAAGTGATAGCAGTTTGTTGACCACTAAAACCCATAGTAGAGGTGAGAGTACGCCCCCTTGTGGGGTTCCTCTGCTGACATTCCTGGTCGAGTGGGCCGATCCCATAGTGGAGTACACTACTCTGCTGGTAAGCATGGTGTGTATGAGTCCCACTATGGGCCGCTCAATGCCTAGTTCAGTCAGAGCACCAGTAATCGCCGTTGGGGTGACGTTATTAAAGGCGCCTTTTATGTCTAGAAACGCTGCCAGAGAGTATTCCCTATTGCGGAAACCTCTCTCTATACTAGATATTAGAGAGTGGAGGGCGGTATCTGTTGATCTACCCTTACGGTACGCGTGCTGTGCGTCAGAGAGTAAGCTTTGGTTGATGGTTAGCCTGATATGGATGTCAGTATGCCTTTTCAGGGTCTTCAACAAGAAGGAAGAGAGACTAATCGGGCGGAAGTCCTTTGGGTCGGTGTGGAAGTGTTTGCCGGCTTTCGGTATAAAAATTACCTTAACGTCCAGCCACCTTGTTGGAATATGGTTTAGAGCAAGGCAGCCGTGGAAGATGGCTGTCAGCCAGGGTAGGAAAATATCTAGTGTCCGTCGTAGCTGGGCTTAAAAGAGTTAACAGCCCACTTAATGCGGCCAGGGTTCGAGATGTTGTCTATACTCTGGTCGTCAAAGTTCTCCATTTCTTGGGCGTTTTTAGGGAAGTGGGTGTCTAACAGTAGTTCAAGGGTTTCCTGACTGTTTTCCGTCCAGCTGTCAGCATTGGTTTTTGATAGCCAATGGTTGCTGGAGATTTTGCTAAAATTCTTCTGAGTCTGGGTGCTTCTGCAGTAGATTCTATGCTACTACAGAAATTAGCCCAAGCTCTTCGTTTTGCTATTCTAATTTCCTTTTTGTATAGGCTTAGTTTTGTTTGTATAAATTCCAGGAAGATTCGCTATTGTTGTATTTAGCTCTTTTGAAGTAAGTTCTACACACCCTTTTAAGGTTCGCCAGGGTTGTGTTCCACCATGGGGGTTTGTGCTTTGCTTTGACTGTTCTGCTTGGGCAAGCCCTTTTTATGGCCTCATATAAATATATATTATATATATTTGTATATAATTAATTTTCTGACTCCACCCTCTTTAAGAAATATATGGGTTATTAACCTTCGTTCCAAACGCATATTTTCGCTTGGTTCCCATAGATAGATGTAAAATAGTTCTCACAATTTAATGTTTCTCAGATGTTGCATTATTTTTAAAGCATTCATTTGTTCCATCCCATATTAACATTACAACATATTTTGAAGGAATCATTACCTAACATAGGAGCGTCTTTTAATTTAATTTCTGATTCAAGTTTATGATAGAGGTGTTGTGACCTGGTAATATCTGTTTTTTGTTGCCAACTATTTTTCTAGTTCTAGTTTTCTAGATCTATTCTATTTATCAATCAAAAACACCTCTTAACGAGGTAAAAAGTAGTGGCGAACGCGCCTTTAACAAAAATTTCTGATATCAACAATTGTGACAAAAAATGAGATTACATTCGATAAAATAAATGAACTATATTAAATTTATGTATTCGGTACGCTACAACAGAAAATTTACGTGTAGGTAAATAAATATTTACTGTTGCGGGCCGAAATCATAAATTTAATATAGTTTATTTATTTTATGGAATGTTGATATCAGAAATATTTGTTAAGGGCGCGTTCGCCACTCCTTTTTACCTCGTTAAGAGGTGTTTTTGTTTGATAAAGATTTTAACTGAAATGTATCGTTCTCATCAATACCTCTCGATTGACCAAAAAAAAAAAGGTTTGCCACGCCCACTTATCGCCCACAAGCCGCCCTCAAACTTCAAAAAATCGTAGATATGAACGTGGATGTCTCGGAAACTATTAAAGAGAGAGAATTGGGATCTCAGATTTAGATTTCATAGCCTTGTACGCAGCGCAAGTTTGTTACGCGACTATGCCACGCCCACTCTAACGCCCACAAACCGCCTAATTTGCCACGCCCACTCTAACGCCCATAACGCTTAAATCTGTCTACCGCCGGTAGGTGGCGCATTTCAATCACGCTTTGCTGCTTGCATATCTGCAGTTCCCTTTGGTCCCTTCGGCTGAGTAACGGGTATCTGATAGTCGAGGTACTTGACTATAGTGTTCTTCCTTGTTTCTAAATCAACAAAGGGTGCGAAATTACGTGCTTATCGTGAGCTGTACGATTATTACTTGGCGGGTAACTGCATTCAACGATTCTCAACATATTTCATTGTAAAAGGTAATGTATTCTAGTTTATTTTTATTTTGACTGAACAAATAACAATTTTGTTTCTGTTTCTGTTTCTTTTAGAAATGGTTATTAGTAAATTTCCAATGTCGGAGCTGGACCTAAATAACATTGTTATATGTATGTATGTATAATAAATGCAAAATATTGTAAGTATAAAAAATTATCTTTTTATTCAAGATTTTGCAATAGGGAAAGACACTTCTAGGTATCTTCTACAGGCATATGTAAAGTCACTTCTGAATGACTTCCGGAAGTTACTTCGTCGATATCGCATTCGGCTCGCGGAAGTGACTCCCGTCGGGAAGAAATGGGCCACTTCGGCGACACTTCTAGGAGTGACTTCGGCGACACTTCCAGAAGTTACTTCGGAGATATCGCATTCGGATCGCGGAAGTGACTCCCGTCGGGAAGAAATGTGCCACTTCGGCGACACTTCTCGGAGTCACTTCGGCCACTACAGTCTCAGCCTGAGATGGAGCTTGCAGGTAGCCATGGGCATACCCACCGTGTCCTTATCGCGAAGGATGTCGGTGATTGTCCCTTGTCTTGCTAGCTCATCTGCTTTGCAGTTGCCCTCAATATTTTGGTGTCCAGGCACCCAGATGAGGTTGATTCTAAGATGAGTGGCCATCTCGTTAAGAGATTTGCGGCATTCAGAGATTGTTTTTGAGTTCGTTGTGTAGGAGTCGAGGGCCCTGAGGGCTGCTTGACTATCCGAGAAGATGAAAATGTCTATGTCGTGATGTACTGATGTGTCCAGGTGGGTCATGGCTTTCTGAATTGCCATGACTTCCGCTTTGAAAATACTAAAGTGGTCTGGTAGGCGGAATGAGACTTTTATATCTTATTCGGGAGAGAAGACTCCCCCACCTGCTTGGGAGTTAAGCTTGGAGCCGTCTGCGTATATGTTGACGGCGTTTTCGAATTGGTGTGGGAGGTTGTCCAAGTCCGTACGGGTGGGTATGATGATCTTGTATCTTCTTTCGAGTTTTGTATGTATGTTTTGTTAGGATACTGGAGTGACCCGTAGAGCCTGTGCCGTAGAGAATTGTGTTTAATGCTTCAGTGGCGGTGGTACGAAGCTCTCCACTGATGCAGAGTTCTGTGCATCCTTGGATCTTGTAAAGGATCCGGAGGTTGCAATTCTTTTCTAGGGAAGGCCACCATACGATGTTTCCGTAGAGGAGAATGGGCCTGACTATTGCAGTGTATAGTCAGTGCCATGATAGTTCCATGGGGGAGAAACCCCACTTCCTCCATACGGATTTTTTTACAAGCGAAGAGGGCTATGGCCGTTCACCTGGAGAGGGTGGATAAGGCTGTCTTCATTAGATTGCAAAGAGTTTGCGGAAATTTGCCCTGCAGTAGGATAACCACGTCGTCCGCGTAGGCTATCATTTTAGTGCCCGCCTCTTCTAGAAGTGATAGCAGTTTGTTGACCACTAAAACCCATAGTAGAGGTGAGAGTACGCCCCCTTGTGGGGTTCCTTTGCTGACATTCCTGGTCGAGTGGGCCGATCCCATAGTGGAGTACACTACTCTGCTGGTAAGCATGGTGTGTATGAGTCCCACTATGGGCCGCTCAATGCCCAGTTCAGTCAGAGCACCAGTAATCGCCGTTGGGGTGACGTTATTAAAGGCGCCTTTTATGTCTAGAAACGCTGCCAGAGAGTATTCCCTATTGCGGAAACCTCTCTCTATACTAGATATTAGAGAGTGGAGGGCGGTATCTGTTGATCTACCCTTACGGTACGCGTGCTGTGCGTCAGAGAGTAAGCTTTGGTTGATGGTTAGCCTGATATGGATGTCAGTATGCCTTTTCAGGGTCTTCAACAAGAAGGAAGAGAGACTAATCGGGCGGAAGTCCTTTGGGTCGGTGTGGGAGTGTTTGCCGGCTTTCGGTATAAAAATTACCTTAACGTCCAGCCACCTGGAATATGGTTTAGAGCAAGGCAGCCGTGGAAGATGGCTGTCAGCCAGGGTAGGAAAATATCTAGTGTCCGTCGTAGCTGGGCTTAAAAGAGTTAACAGCCCACTTAATGCGGCCAGGGTTTGAGATGTTGTCTATACTCTGGTCGTCAAAGTTCTCCACTTCTTGAGCGTTTTTAGGGAAGTGGGTGTCTAACAGTAGTTCAAGGGTTTCCTGACTGTTTTCCGTCCAGCTGTCAGCATTGGTTTTTGATAGCCAATGGTTGCTGGAGATTTTGCTAAAATTCTTCTGAGTCTGGGGTTTTGTGCTTTGCTTTGACTGTTCTGCTTGGGCAAGCCCTTTTTATGGCCTCATATAAATATATATTATATATATTTGTATATAATTAATTTTCTGACTCCACCCTCTTTAAGAAATATATGGGTTATTAACCTTCGTTCCAAACGCATATTTTCGCTTGGTTCCCATAGATAGATGTAAAATAATTCTCACTATTTAATGTTTCTCAGATGTTGCATTATTTTTAAAGCATTCATTTGTTCCATCCCATATTAACATTACAACATATTTTGAAGGAATCATTACCTAACATAGGAGCGTCTTTTAATTTAATTTCTGATTCAAGTTTATGATAGAGGTGTTGTGACCTGGTAATATCTGTTTTTTGTTGCCAACCATTTTTCTAGTTCTAGTTTTCTAGATCTATTCTATTTAACAATCAAAAACACCTCTTAACGAGGTAAAAAGTAGTGGCGAACGCGCCTTTAACAAAAGTTTCTGATATCAACAATTGTGACAAAAAATGAGATTACATTCGATAAAATAAATGAACTATATTAAATTTATGTATTCGGTACGCTACAACAGAAAATTTACGTGTAGGTAAATAAATATTTACTGTTGCGGGCCGAAATCATAAATTTAATATAGTTTATTTATTTTATGGAATGTTGATATCAGAAATATTTGTTAAGGGCGCGTTCGCCACTCCTTTTTACCTCGTTAAGAGGTGTTTTTGTTTGATAAAGATTTTAACTGAAATGTATCGTTCTCATCAATACCTCTCGATTGACCAAAAAAAAAAAAGGTTTGCCATCGCCCACAAGCCGCCCTCAAACTTCAAAAAATCGTAAATATGAACGTGGATATCTCGGAAACTATTAAAGATAGAGAATTGGGATCTCAGATTTAGATTTCATAGCCTTGTACGCAGCGCAAGTTTGTTACGCGAATATGCCACGCCCACTCTAACGCCCACAAACCGCCTAATTTGCCACGCCCACTCTAACGCCCATAACGCTTAAATCTGTCTACCGCCGGTAGGTGGCGCATTTCAATCACGCTTTGCTGCTTGCATATCTGCAGTTCCCTTTGGTCCCTTCGGCTGAGTAACGGGTATTTGATAGTCGAGGTACTTGACTATAGTGTTCTTCCTTGTTTCTAAATCAACAAAGGGTGCGAAATTAAGTGCTTATCGTGAGCTGTACGATTATTACTTGGCGGGTAACTGCATTCAACGATTCTCAACATATTTCATTGTAAAAGGTAATGTATTCTAGTTTATTTTTATTTTGACTGAACAAATAACAATTTTGTTTCTTTTTCTGTTTCTTTTAGAAATGGTTATTAGTAAATTTCCAATGTCGGAGCTGGACCTAAATAACATTGTTATATGTATGTATGTATAATAAATGCAAAATATTGTAAGTATAAAAAATTATCTTTTTATTCAAGATTTTGCAATTGGGAAAGACTCTTCTAGGTATCTTCTACAGGCATATGTAAAGTCACTTCTGAATGACTTCCGGAAGTTACTTCGTCGATATCGCATTCGGCTCGCGGAAGTGACTCCCGTCGGGAAGAAATGGGCCACTTCGGCGACACTTCTAGGAGTGACTTCGGCGACACTTCCAGAAGTTACTTCGGAGATATCGCATTCGGATCGCGGAAGTGACTCCCGTCGGGAAGAAATGTGCCACTTCGGCGACACTTCTCGGAGTCACTTCGGCCACTACAGTCTCAGCCTGAGATGGAGCTTGCAGGTAGCCATGGGCATACCCACCGTGTCCTTATCGCGAAGGATGTCGGTGATTGTCCCTGGTCTTGCTAGCTCATCTGCTTTGCAGTTGCCCTCAATATTTTGGTGTCCAGGCACCCAGATGAGGTTGATTCTAAGATGAGTGGCCATCTCGTTAAGAGATTTGCGGCATTCAGAGATTGTTTTTGAGTTCGTTGTGTAGGAGTCGAGGGCCCTGAGGGCTGCTTGACTATCCGAGAAGATGAAAATGTCTATGTCGTGATGTACTGATGTGTCCAGGTGGGTCATGGCTTCCTGAATTGCCATGACTTCCGCTTTGAAAACACTAAAGTGGTCTGGTAGGCGGAATGAGACTTTTATATCTTATTCGGGAGAGAAGACTCCCCCACCTGCTTGGGAGTTAAGCTTGGAGCCGTCTGCGTATATGTTGACGGCGTTTTCGAATTGGTGTGGGAGGTTGTCCAGGTCTGTACGGGTGGGTATGATGATCTTGTATCTTCTTTCGAGTTTTGTATGTATGTTTTGTTAGGATACTGGAGTGACCCGTAGAGCCTGTGCCGTAGAGAATTGTGTTTAATGCTTCAGTGGCGGTGGTACGAAGCTCTCCACTGATGCAGAGTTCTGTGCATCCTTGGATCTTGTGAAGGATCCGGAGGTTGCAATTCTTTTCTAGGGAAGGCCACCATACGATGTTTCCGTAGAGGAGAATGGGCCTGACTATTGCAGTGTATAGCCAGTGCCATGATAGTTCCATGGGGGAGGAACCCCACTTCCTCCATACGGATTTTTTTACAAGCGAAGAGGGCTATGGCCGTTCACCTGGAGAGGGTGGATAAGGCTGTCTTCATTAGATTGCAAAGAGTTTGCGGAAATTTGCCCTGCAGTAGGATAACCACGTCGTCCGCGTAGGCTATCATTTTAGTGCCCGCCTCTTCTAGAAGTGATAGCAGTTTGTTGACCACTAAAACCCATTGTAGAGGTGAGAGTACGCCCCCTTGTGGGGTTCCTCTGCTGACATTCCTGGTCGAGTGGGCCGATCCCATAGTGGAGTACACTACTCTGCTGGTAAGCATGGTGTGTATGAGTCCCACTATGGGCCGCTCAATGCCCAGTTCAGTCAGAGCACCAGTAATCGCCGTTGGGGTGACGTTATTAAAGGCGCCTTTTATGTCTAGAAACGCTGCCAGAGAGTATTCCCTATTGCGGAAACCTCTCTCTATACTAGATATTAGAGAGTGGAGGGCGGTATCTGTTGATCTACCCTTACGGTACGCGTGCTGTGCGTCAGAGAGTAGGCTTTGGTTGATGGTTAGCCTGATATGGATGTCAGTATGCCTTTTCAGGGTCTTCAACAAGAAGGAAGAGAGACTAATCGGGCGGAAGTCCTTTGGGTCGGTGTGGGAGTGTTTGCCGGCTTTCGGTATAAAAATTACCTTAACGTCCAGCCACCTTGTTGGAATATGGTTAGAGCAAGGCAGCCGTGGAAGATGGCTGTCAGCCAGGGTAGGAAAATATCTAGTGTCCGTCGTAGCTGGGCTTAAAAGAGTTAACAGCCCACTTAATGCGGCCAGGGTTTGAGATGTTGTCTATACTCTGGTCGTCAAAGTTCTCCACTTCTTGAGCGTTTTTAGGGAAGTGGGTGTCTAACAGTAGTTCAAGGGTTTCCTGACTGTTTTCCGTCCAGCTGTCAGCATTGGTTTTTGATAGCCAATGGTTGCTGGAGATTTTGCTAAAATTCTTCTGAGTCTGGGGTTTTGTGCTTTGCTTTGACTGTTCTGCTTGGGCAAGCCCTTTTTATGGCCTCATATAAATATATATTATATATATTTGTATATAATTAATTTTCTGACTCCACCCTCTTTAAGAAATATATGGGTTATTAACCTTCGTTCCAAACGCATATTTTCGCTTGGTTCCCATAGATAGATGTAAAATAATTCTCACTATTTAATGTTTCTCAGATGTTGCATTATTTTTAAAGCATTCATTTGTTCCATCCCATATTAACATTACAACATATTTTGAAGGAATCATTACCTAACATAGGAGCGTCTTTTAATTTAATTTCTGATTCAAGTTTATGATAGAGGTGTTGTGACCTGGTAATATCTGTTTTTTGTTGCCAACCATTTTTCTAGTTCTAGTTTTCTAGATCTATTCTATTTATCAATCAAAAACACCTCTTAACGAGGTAAAAAGTAGTGGCGAACGCGCCTTTAACAAAAGTTTCTGATATCAACAATTGTGACAAAAAATGAGATTACATTCGATAAAATAAATGAACTATATTAAATTTATGTATTCGGTACGCTACAACAGAAAATTTACGTGTAGGTAAATAAATATTTACTGTTGCGGGCCGAAATCATAAATTTAATATAGTTTATTTATTTTATGGAATGTTGATATCAGAAATATTTGTTAAGGGCGCGTTCGCCACTCCTTTTTACCTCGTTAAGAGGTGTTTTTGTTTGATAAAGATTTTAACTGAAATGTATCGTTCTCATCAATACCTCTCGATTGACCAAAAAAAAAAAAGGTTTGCCATCGCCCACAAGCCGCCCTCAAACTTCAAAAAATCGTAAATATGAACGTGGATATCTCGGAAACTATTAAAGATAGAGAATTGGGATCTCAGATTTAGATTTCATAGCCTTGTACGCAGCGCAAGTTTGTTACGCGAATATGCCACGCCCACTCTAACGCCCACAAACCGCCTAATTTGCACGCCCACTCTAACGCCCATAACGCTTAAATCTGTCTACCGCCGGTAGGTGGCGCATTTCAATCACGCTTTGCTGCTTGCATATCTGCAGTTCCCTTTGGTCCCTTCGGCTGAGTAACGGGTATTTGATAGTCGAGGTACTTGACTATAGTGTTCTTCCTTGTTTCTAAATCAACAAAGGGTGCGAAATTAAGTGCTTATCGTGAGCTGTACGATTATTACTTGGCGGGTAACTGCATTCAACGATTCTCAACATATTTCATTGTAAAAGGTAATGTATTCTAGTTTATTTTTATTTTGACTGAACAAATAACAATTTTGTTTCTTTTTCTGTTTCTTTTAGAAATGGTTATTAGTAAATTTCCAATGTCGGAGCTGGACCTAAATAACATTGTTATATGTATGTATGTATAATAAATGCAAAATATTGTAAGTATAAAAAATTATCTTTTTATTCAAGATTTTGCAATTGGGAAAGACTCTTCTAGGTATCTTCTACAGGCATATGTAAAGTCACTTCTGAATGACTTCCGGAAGTTACTTCGTCGATATCGCATTCGGCTCGCGGAAGTGACTCCCGTCGGGAAGAAATGGGCCACTTCGGCGACACTTCTAGGAGTGACTTCGGCGACACTTCCAGAAGTTACTTCGGAGATATCGCATTCGGATCGCGGAAGTGACTCCCGTCGGGAAGAAATGTGCCACTTCGGCGACACTTCTCGGAGTCACTTCGGCCACTACAGTCTCAGCCTGAGATGGAGCTTGCAGGTAGCCATGGGCATACCCACCGTGTCCTTATCGCGAAGGATGTCGGTGATTGTCCCTGGTCTTGCTAGCTCATCTGCTTTGCAGTTGCCCTCAATATTTTGGTGTCCAGGCACCCAGATGAGGTTGATTCTAAGATGAGTGGCCATCTCGTTAAGAGATTTGCGGCATTCAGAGATTGTTTTTGAGTTCGTTGTGTAGGAGTCGAGGGCCCTGAGGGCTGCTTGACTATCCGAGAAGATGAAAATGTCTATGTCGTGATGTACTGATGTGTCCAGGTGGGTCATGGCTTCCTGAATTGCCATGACTTCCGCTTTGAAAACACTAAAGTGGTCTGGTAGGCGGAATGAGACTTTTATATCTTATTCGGGAGAGAAGACTCCCCCACCTGCTTGGGAGTTAAGCTTGGAGCCGTCTGCGTATATGTTGACGGCGTTTTCGAATTGGTGTGGGAGGTTGTCCAGGTCTGTACGGGTGGGTATGATGATCTTGTATCTTCTTTCGAGTTTTGTATGTATGTTTTGTTAGGATACTGGAGTGACCCGTAGAGCCTGTGCCGTAGAGAATTGTGTTTAATGCTTCAGTGGCGGTGGTACGAAGCTCTCCACTGATGCAGAGTTCTGTGCATCCTTGGATCTTGTGAAGGATCCGGAGGTTGCAATTCTTTTCTAGGGAAGGCCACCATACGATGTTTCCGTAGAGGAGAATGGGCCTGACTATTGCAGTGTATAGCCAGTGCCATGATAGTTCCATGGGGGAGGAACCCCACTTCCTCCATACGGATTTTTTTACAAGCGAAGAGGGCTATGGCCGTTCACCTGGAGAGGGTGGATAAGGCTGTCTTCATTAGATTGCAAAGAGTTTGCGGAAATTTGCCCTGCAGTAGGATAACCACGTCGTCCGCGTAGGCTATCATTTTAGTGCCCGCCTCTTCTAGAAGTGATAGCAGTTTGTTGACCACTAAAACCCATTGTAGAGGTGAGAGTACGCCCCCTTGTGGGGTTCCTCTGCTGACATTCCTGGTCGAGTGGGCCGATCCCATAGTGGAGTACACTACTCTGCTGGTAAGCATGGTGTGTATGAGTCCCACTATGGGCCGCTCAATGCCCAGTTCAGTCAGAGCACCAGTAATCGCCGTTGGGGTGACGTTATTAAAGGCGCCTTTTATGTCTAGAAACGCTGCCAGAGAGTATTCCCTATTGCGGAAACCTCTCTCTATACTAGATATTAGAGAGTGGAGGGCGGTATCTGTTGATCTACCCTTACGGTACGCGTGCTGTGCGTCAGAGAGTAGGCTTTGGTTGATGGTTAGCCTGATATGGATGTCAGTATGCCTTTTCAGGGTCTTCAACAAGAAGGAAGAGAGACTAATCGGGCGGAAGTCCTTTGGGTCGGTGTGGGAGTGTTTGCCGGCTTTCGGTATAAAAATTACCTTAACGTCCAGCCACCTTGTTGGAATATGGTTAGAGCAAGGCAGCCGTGGAAGATGGCTGTCAGCCAGGGTAGGAAAATATCTAGTGTCCGTCGTAGCTGGGCTTAAAAGAGTTAACAGCCCACTTAATGCGGCCAGGGTTTGAGATGTTGTCTATACTCTGGTCGTCAAAGTTCTCCACTTCTTGAGCGTTTTTAGGGAAGTGGGTGTCTAACAGTAGTTCAAGGGTTTCCTGACTGTTTTCCGTCCAGCTGTCAGCATTGGTTTTTGATAGCCAATGGTTGCTGGAGATTTTGCTAAAATTCTTCTGAGTCTGGGGTTTTGTGCTTTGCTTTGACTGTTCTGCTTGGGCAAGCCCTTTTTATGGCCTCATATAAATATATATTATATATATTTGTATATAATTAATTTTCTGACTCCACCCTCTTTAAGAAATATATGGGTTATTAACCTTCGTTCCAAACGCATATTTTCGCTTGGTTCCCATAGATAGATGTAAAATAATTCTCACTATTTAATGTTTCTCAGATGTTGCATTATTTTTAAAGCATTCATTTGTTCCATCCCATATTAACATTACAACATATTTTGAAGGAATCATTACCTAACATAGGAGCGTCTTTTAATTTAATTTCTGATTCAAGTTTATGATAGAGGTGTTGTGACCTGGTAATATCTGTTTTTTGTTGCCAACCATTTTTCTAGTTCTAGTTTTCTAGATCTATTCTATTTATCAATCAAAAACACCTCTTAACGAGGTAAAAAGTAGTGGCGAACGCGCCTTTAACAAAAGTTTCTGATATCAACAATTGTGACAAAAAATGAGATTACATTCGATAAAATAAATGAACTATATTAAATTTATGTATTCGGTACGCTACAACAGAAAATTTACGTGTAGGTAAATAAATATTTACTGTTGCGGGCCGAAATCATAAATTTAATATAGTTTATTTATTTTATGGAATGTTGATATCAGAAATATTTGTTAAGGGCGCGTTCGCCACTCCTTTTTACCTCGTTAAGAGGTGTTTTTGTTTGATAAAGATTTTAACTGAAATGTATCGTTCTCATCAATACCTCTCGATTGACCAAAAAAAAAAAAGGTTTGCCATCGCCCACAAGCCGCCCTCAAACTTCAAAAAATCGTAAATATGAACGTGGATATCTCGGAAACTATTAAAGATAGAGAATTGGGATCTCAGATTTAGATTTCATAGCCTTGTACGCAGCGCAAGTTTGTTACGCGAATATGCCACGCCCACTCTAACGCCCACAAACCGCCTAATTTGCACGCCCACTCTAACGCCCATAACGCTTAAATCTGTCTACCGCCGGTAGGTGGCGCATTTCAATCACGCTTTGCTGCTTGCATATCTGCAGTTCCCTTTGGTCCCTTCGGCTGAGTAACGGGTATTTGATAGTCGAGGTACTTGACTATAGTGTTCTTCCTTGTTTCTAAATCAACAAAGGGTGCGAAATTAAGTGCTTATCGTGAGCTGTACGATTATTACTTGGCGGGTAACTGCATTCAACGATTCTCAACATATTTCATTGTAAAAGGTAATGTATTCTAGTTTATTTTTATTTTGACTGAACAAATAACAATTTTGTTTCTTTTTCTGTTTCTTTTAGAAATGGTTATTAGTAAATTTCCAATGTCGGAGCTGGACCTAAATAACATTGTTATATGTATGTATGTATAATAAATGCAAAATATTGTAAGTATAAAAAATTATCTTTTTATTCAAGATTTTGCAATTGGGAAAGACTCTTCTAGGTATCTTCTACAGGCATATGTAAAGTCACTTCTGAATGACTTCCGGAAGTTACTTCGTCGATATCGCATTCGGCTCGCGGAAGTGACTCCCGTCGGGAAGAAATGGGCCACTTCGGCGACACTTCTAGGAGTGACTTCGGCGACACTTCCAGAAGTTACTTCGGAGATATCGCATTCGGATCGCGGAAGTGACTCCCGTCGGGAAGAAATGTGCCACTTCGGCGACACTTCTCGGAGTCACTTCGGCCACTACAGTCTCAGCCTGAGATGGAGCTTGCAGGTAGCCATGGGCATACCCACCGTGTCCTTATCGCGAAGGATGTCGGTGATTGTCCCTGGTCTTGCTAGCTCATCTGCTTTGCAGTTGCCCTCAATATTTTGGTGTCCAGGCACCCAGATGAGGTTGATTCTAAGATGAGTGGCCATCTCGTTAAGAGATTTGCGGCATTCAGAGATTGTTTTTGAGTTCGTTGTGTAGGAGTCGAGGGCCCTGAGGGCTGCTTGACTATCCGAGAAGATGAAAATGTCTATGTCGTGATGTACTGATGTGTCCAGGTGGGTCATGGCTTCCTGAATTGCCATGACTTCCGCTTTGAAAACACTAAAGTGGTCTGGTAGGCGGAATGAGACTTTTATATCTTATTCGGGAGAGAAGACTCCCCCACCTGCTTGGGAGTTAAGCTTGGAGCCGTCTGCGTATATGTTGACGGCGTTTTCGAATTGGTGTGGGAGGTTGTCCAGGTCTGTACGGGTGGGTATGATGATCTTGTATCTTCTTTCGAGTTTTGTATGTATGTTTTGTTAGGATACTGGAGTGACCCGTAGAGCCTGTGCCGTAGAGAATTGTGTTTAATGCTTCAGTGGCGGTGGTACGAAGCTCTCCACTGATGCAGAGTTCTGTGCATCCTTGGATCTTGTGAAGGATCCGGAGGTTGCAATTCTTTTCTAGGGAAGGCCACCATACGATGTTTCCGTAGAGGAGAATGGGCCTGACTATTGCAGTGTATAGCCAGTGCCATGATAGTTCCATGGGGGAGGAACCCCACTTCCTCCATACGGATTTTTTTACAAGCGAAGAGGGCTATGGCCGTTCACCTGGAGAGGGTGGATAAGGCTGTCTTCATTAGATTGCAAAGAGTTTGCGGAAATTTGCCCTGCAGTAGGATAACCACGTCGTCCGCGTAGGCTATCATTTTAGTGCCCGCCTCTTCTAGAAGTGATAGCAGTTTGTTGACCACTAAAACCCATTGTAGAGGTGAGAGTACGCCCCCTTGTGGGGTTCCTCTGCTGACATTCCTGGTCGAGTGGGCCGATCCCATAGTGGAGTACACTACTCTGCTGGTAAGCATGGTGTGTATGAGTCCCACTATGGGCCGCTCAATGCCCAGTTCAGTCAGAGCACCAGTAATCGCCGTTGGGGTGACGTTATTAAAGGCGCCTTTTATGTCTAGAAACGCTGCAAGAGAGTATTCCCTATTGCGGAAACCTCTCTCTATACTAGATATTAGAGAGTGGAGGGCGGTATCTGTTGATCTACCCTTACGGTACGCGTGCTGTGCGTCAGAGAGTAGGCTTTGGTTGATGGTTAGCCTGATATGGATGTCAGTATGCCTTTTCAGGGTCTTCAACAAGAAGGAAGAGAGACTAATCGGGCGGAAGTCCTTTGGGTCGGTGTGGGAGTGTTTGCCGGCTTTCGGTATAAAAATTACCTTAACGTCCAGCCACCTTGTTGGAATATGGTTAGAGCAAGGCAGCCGTGGAAGATGGCTGTCAGCCAGGGTAGGAAAATATCTAGTGTCCGTCGTAGCTGGGCTTAAAAGAGTTAACAGCCCACTTAATGCGGCCAGGGTTCGAGATGTTGTCTATACTCTGGTCGTCAAAGTTCTCCACTTCTTGGGCGTTTTTAGGGAAGTGGGTGTCTAACAGTAGTAAAAGGGTTTCCTGACTGTTTTCCGTCCAGCTGTCAGCATTGGTTTTTGATAGCCAATGGTTGCTGGAGATTTTGCTAAAATTCTTCTGAGTCTGGGTGCTTCTGCAGTAGATTCTATGCTACTACAGAAATTAGCCCAAGCTCTTCGTTTTGCTATTCTAATTTCCTTTTTGTATAGGCTTAGTTTTGTTTGTATAAATTCCAGGAAGATTCGCTATTGTTGTATTTAGCTCTATTGAAGTAAGTTCTACACACCCTTTTAAGGTTCGCCAGGGTTGTGTTCCACCATGGGGGTTTGTGCTTTGCTTTGACTGTTCTGCTTGGGCAAGCCCTTTTTATGGCCTCACCGCAGATGTCAGTAAAAGTGTTAACAAGGTTATCTATTTCTTGATCGTTGCGTACGTGCGTCGGTGGAGCGTTTAGGTTCCTGTCGAGGAGATTTTTGTAGTATCCCCAGTTGGTTAATCTTAGATTAGCAATGTTCTCGGCGGGAGGACAGTCTAGAGTTATTGTAAATTCTATGTATCGCTGACCTGAGAATGAGTGCTCGATCCCCACCTTCCACGCTTCTAGCTGGTTAAGTAGGGGATCAGATATAAGTGTAATGTCTAAGACTTCCCTCCTATTTTTAGTGATGAAAATTGGGTCATGGGCTGGGTACCCTCCGCTTCCTCCTGGAGAACAGTGCGCCCTGGTCGGGTTGTGTCCTGAGTGCACAGCTGCTTCAGGCTTTCTGTCAGCTCCGAGTCGGTTGACACGTAGCTAGTAAGGGTGGCCTCCTCGTGCTCCATTTCGTCGTCGCTCGGGGGATCGTACGACGCACAGGCAGCCAGGTTGTCTGCCGCTAGTTTGTATGTGTCGTAGATGCGAAGTTGCACCTTATCGAACCCGTAGCTCACCCGGTTTTGTTGCGTTGCGAGGGGTTCCAAGCAGGCCTGGTTCAAGAGGATTACCACGTTCATAGTGACGCGCTCGGTTTTCTCCACCTTGACCACAGACGGTTGTCTGTCGGAAGTTTCGGGTTGAACCTGGTCAGCATGCTGAGTATAGCCCCTGGTTCCGAGGGTTCCGACGGCAGCCACACCCTCGCTCTCGGTCGAGACGGGATGTCTGCAGCCTCGCAAACTGCCAACTTGGCCCCGGGGTAGACTTCGCCGACCTTGTTAATGTCAACCTTGTAAAGTGCTGCCGATCTCTCGTCCTCACAGGCAATCAACTTAACGTTGCCCTGGTACCACCCTGCATCTGTGCAATCGGGTGTCGGACCTGGGTTCTCGTCCAGCACTTTTAAGGCCACTGATGCAAGGGCCCGTCTAACCAGACCCCATTGGTTCCTTGGGATCCTTCCGCCTTCATCGCTCTGGTCGGTGACGCCAATGATCTTCCGATCCTTTACTACTTCAGCAAAGGATCTCGACCATGTGCCGCGGTTGGTTATCTTGGCCTCTCGCTGGCTCGCTGGTTGAGCTGTCTCCCAAGACCTCTTTCGCTTGTTGCTGTTGCTGGTGTTCATAGCGATGTCGAAGTCTGGGATTACCGCCTTTGCCCAGGCTATGTCCTCTTGGATTTTTTGGTAATCCTATTTCATCGTTTGATCCTCACTATCAGGTCGGCGGCCAGCCGTTTGAGGATCCGGAAAGCTTTCTTATGTTCAAGAGGTCCTGCCTGGTTAGGTGGTTTTCTCTTGAACTCCTTTGCCCTGGTACTCACCACGAGACCGGCTTTGGCGCTGCCCTCCGGTTGGAGTAGCTGGTTAGCCACACCTACGCTGGTGGGAGGCTTGGGCTTGTCATTGTGGTGAGTTGGGCTTAGCCGGCTACGTTGTTCGCTGGCCTTGGCAAGGGTAGACGTCACATGGACTAGGGTATTCGGAGCCGTGATCTTGCTCTTCTTGCCGTCGTTGGTTACGACTTCCGACTTTTTGAGAGTGTCAGGCTTTTTGTATTATTATTTAAGTTCTCCATGTTAAAATCCCACGAGCTGCAGAGAAGGGACAGGTCCACCCGGGCAGAGATCCGCTGTACCCGGGTAAGGCTGACTTAGAACAGGCGGTCGCCACTTGTCTGTGGGAAGGGGGTATGTGTGAGCTATTTGTCGGAGGCGGCAGCACAAGCGCGACGTCGGTACTGCTACGGCGCAAATACCCGCTGACTGTCCGGGGCTACTTATTTACGCTTAGTGTTGAGGGCTTGGGCTATCCAACTTCCACGCTTATTCGTAGCTTCCCTGGAAAACCAGGGCGCTCGCTATCCGCAACTTGCGACCTGTTCGGTAACCTTCAGCTCGGCGCCCTCCGAGCCATCCCACTAGCTCTTTGGCCGAATTACGAGGTTTCTACCCCTCAATGGGGGAAGAATGTTCGTACCCAAGGGTGCTCAACATGACCAACACCCAAAAAATCAAGCAGTAGCCAAGTTGGGAACAGTACCAGGCGCTTAGTAGCACCCACTGCAGATGAGAATTGCTGATCAGCATGTCTCACTAACTCACCGTCTCACCGACTCAACGGTACCCGCCAATGCAGTCAGCACATTTTGCAGTGTCAACCGAGCCAACTACGCAACTGCTACTATAATCACAATTCCCTGACCTACTTTAGAATATAGCTTATTTCACTAGCCATTAGACTAAACTTCCGTGTTCAAAGTAGTATATAAACATGTATCAAATAAAGAATAAGACAGTTATCAACGCAACTCATAACTCCCCGGTTCTACATCCTACCTCTGGGAATAGGGCTCGTAATACACTATCTCAACTAGCAGCTCAGCATCGCAGTAACCATCGTAACCATTGCCGCGACGCGATCTTCTTGCGAGTGTCTACTTCGGTTAGGCACAAACAACTACTTAAGATTCTATTCCAATTTCGACAAGGCATAATAGCTGTGTGCGCCGACATCAGAGAAATGTTCTTGAAAGTAAAGGTAAAAAATCAGATCTAGACTCCTTCAGATTCCCATGGAGGGATTTCGATGGCAATATTGAGGTATATAAGATGCAATTACTAATATTCGGAGCTATATGTTCACCTTGCTGTGCGCAGTATGTAAAAAATCAAAGTGCGTTAAATGCCACGAACAGGAAAGAAGCTGTTATTAGGGCCATACAAGAAATTCATTATGTAGATGATTTTATAGCTACTACAACTTTGATTCATTCCTGTTCGATATTAAAATTAAAGCAAGGAATAAGAGTTCCAAACAAAAGTACACAAACTCCTGGAGAAATTGATAATTACTGCCATCGAAAACAGTACCGTATTGTTCAGCAGTTAAAGGATGTATTTTGGAGACGTTGGAGAAGAGAGTACCTTCTTACTTTAACGAAGCGCACAAAATGGTTTGCACCAACCAAGCCAATTAAATCGGAGATCTAGTATTGATCTGTGATGAAAATTAACCCCGAGGAGGCTGGAAGAAGGGCCTTGTTACACAAACGTTTAAGGCAAAAGATGGTTAAATTCAAATTGCGGAGGTGCAGACATCAACTGGTGCACTTAAACGCCCCATCTCTAAGCTAGCGGTTCTGGAAGTTTTAGGTAAAACGACTTAAGCGTTCTACGGTGATGGGAATGTTGCTGGAGAAAATAAATGTTGAATTTAACCGCCCTAGTTTGAATGCGTTACACTTAAGTCACCAACGCAGCCTGTGAAGAACAATATCTAATATATACATACAAAATTGGAAAGAAGCGTCGAACAATCAAAGCGTCGGGTCCAAAAAATTTATGGATTTACATTGAATTAAAGCAGTCTAATAATTTTAATAAACGGAGAAAACGAATGTTTGATGGTTTCTGAGCAACGATATCATTGAAAATTGCTGTTTTATATTGTGCAAAACGTTAAAATTGTGAATAAATATTCCAAATTTTAACTCGCAGGCACAAGCCGTAAACCACTCAATAAAACAAGCACAAAACCAAAAAGAAAACTAAAAATTGTCTTGCACTAGCTAAAGAAGTGTATAACAAAACAACAGAAGACACTCAATTAAGAGAAACCACGGCCACCGATCTGAAGCCTGGTCGGGACTCAGATGCCCCTTCACCACATCTTATCCAGCTTCTCGATCGGCTTATTGGGGACAAATTGAAGGCCCATGCGGAGCAGCAGACCGAAAAACTAACGTCTATAATGCGTTCTTGCGAGGAGCGTATTGTTACTTCACTGGAAGGGAAGCTGCGCGACGTATGCGACCAAGTGGTTCAACTCGCAGGACGGGTGACACAACTGTAGGAGGAGCTGAAAGAGTTGCAGGCTCTAAAGGTGAACTTCGACAAGATGGAGGCCAAAGTAAAGAAGGTGCACTCGCGTGGTGACGACGTACAACATCTGGAGTTTGAAATTGCAGATATGCGAAATCTGGAGAAGCAAGTGGGTGAGCTTTCCGCAAAAATATCTGCTCAGGAAAATGCTGATGTTCAGTGCGAAGTCAGATTGCACGGTGTGCCTTACAAAGAGGGCGAGTCACTAAAACCATTGTTTAATACACTCTCCTTCTCACTTGGAATCACACCGGCACCAAAACTTTTGGAGATCTTTATGGTCAAAATACGAAACGAGCACTATTGTTGACCCAATAATAAAACTCAAATTCGAGCACTTGAGGGACAAAATAACGATGTTGCGGCACGCTGCCGAATACAGGCGTACTCACAAGAAACCGCTGGATCTGGGGCTGTTAGGTTTAAATTCGAATGCGGAAATTTATTTAAACTAGCAATTAACGAAGGAAAACTATTTCATTTTTAAAAAAGCAATGACTATGAAAAAACAAAAGCTCCTATCAGCTGTTTTCTCTTGTCGTGGTTTTGTTCACGTTAGAGTGCATGGGAGAGAAGATGTTATGTGTCTGCAGTTATCAGCAGCAGTTCGAGTTGTCTCCAGAACAGCTTTATCAGCTGCAGTTCGAGTTGTCTCCAGAACAGCTGTCTGCGTCTAGTTCGTTTCGCACATAAAATTAGCCTAAAAATATGATTAGATTTTTGTCTTATTATCTTTCCTAGTATTTACTATTATATCTTTAGAAAATTAATTGTGTGTGTACTTAACTTTGAATTGCGTGACCTATTTTTATGTATTAAGTATGGATAGTCCACTCATCTCCAGGACAAGCAGCCAGTCAATAATCAGAATTCTAGCCAAACAAAAACCCAGGCTTAAAAATAATACACTTCAACGCGCAAAGTTTATCTAAAAAGATTGATGAATTCCGTTTTTTATTTATAAACTCAAATATTGATGTTATCTGCACAGAAAAAAAAATGAGCCAGGATCAATTTTTTTTAGACACATATCATTTTTACCATTAAATAATGTCAAATTGATACCAAAAAATGTCAAGTTGTCGATTTCTCTCTTTTTGAAAATTCTTTGACATCGAAAAAGAGAGGATATATCAATACGGCGACATCAATCACGTGAGTGGAAGCGAAAAAGATATATTCGAAATTCGAATTGGCCTACTTCGACCATGTTGTCTCGCTTGCACTTACATACGTTTAAGTGGTTTTTTTGACACTTGAGTTTTATCGTGAAGCCGGTCAGACGTAAATTGCGAATAAATAGCGAAGAACAAGGATAAGGTGAGTAAACTTCATATATAATGTGTATATGTCTATAATAACATAGAAACATAATAAGTGCAAAAAAATAAAATCGTGTGCGATTTTCAAAAGCACGTGCAACTATGTATGTACATACATACGTATGCGTGTGTATGTGTAGAGGCTGTGTCAGCGTAAAAACAAAATTAATAAGTACACTTGTCAGAAAAAGTATGCGTACAAAAATTTCTGGGAACTTTTGAGTTAAAAAAAACATGTTAAAAAAATCTTACAAATTTCATTTTAGTTTTTACAGATAATATCTTTATTCATCTTCCGTTTAATGAAACTCTTAAATTTTAAACACCTATACTTTTTCTTATATAAATTAAAATGTACAAAATGGCCCGATTTCGCATCAGAAAAAGTATGCGTACAGAGGAAAAGAATGCAAAAAGAACGGTATTAAAAGCTTTTAAATTGCGGTTTTGGCATTAATCACTGTAAATCAAAGTTTTTTTTACTTGTTTCTAATCATTTCTGGCATATTCGTGTTGTAACCAGACGTTATTTTTATGATGGGAAAAAAGACAAACGAAATTAGCCATGATTTGAGGAAAGTCATAGTTAAACTACGTGATGAAGGGAAAACTCTTCGGGAAATTGGTGGGATAGTTGGCAGAACACACTCCTCTGTACAAAAAGTCCTTGAAAATTTCAATTTATCGGGTTCCTGTGAGTCAAAACCACGCTCTGGTAGACCACCAAAGCTCACTGAGCGTGAGAAGAGAAGCGTTTTGAAGACAGTTTAAATAAATCCAAGGATAACAGCCTCCCAAATTGCAAAGGATATTAAGGAGAAGTATAATAAGGATCTTCATAACGACACTGTATGTAAAATTTTGAAGAAGGAAGACTATAACAGCCGTACTGCCCGGAAGAAACCACTCATATCACAAGTCAACAAAATCAAACGAATGGAATTCTCCAGAAAATTCAATAACAAGCCCCAGGAATTCTGGAAAAAAGTGATTTTAGTGACGAAAGCAAGTTTTGCATATTCGGGATAAAGGGCCGTACGACTGTGTGGAGAAAGACTGGTACAGCCCTCGAAATTCAAAACCTTGTCCCAACCGTTAAGCACGGTGGTGGTGGCGTTATGGTTTGGGGATGTATGGCGGCCAGTGGAGTTGGAAATCTTGTTTTCATTGAATCCACAATGGATCACAAGATGTATATCAACATCCTAAAAGAAAATTTACATCAAAGCGCCACGAAACTGGGACTGGAGTATGACTTTTGGTTCCAACAGGACAACGACCCGAAGCATTGTGCCATGAATACGAAACTTTGGTTGCTTTATAATGTGAAGAATCAGCTAAATTCGCCACCGCAGTCCCCAGATCTCAATCCAATTGAGCATTTGTGGGACCTCCTAGAGCGCAGGATCCGCCAGCACACCATTACATCAAAGGACATGCTAAAACAAGTGATGGTCGAGGAATGGTATAAAATATCGGTGGAGGACACAACAAAATTGGTCCAGTCAATGCCAAATCGGTTGGCTGAAGTCCTAAAACGAAAGGGGTATCCGACCTCATATTGAATTCAAGTCCTTTTGCAAAAAACATAGAGTTTTCTTATGATTTTTGATTTTGTACGCATACTTTTTCTGATGCGAAATCAGACCATTTTGTACATTTTAATTTATATAAGGAAAAATATAAGTGTTAGAAATTTAAGAGTTTCATCAAACGAAAGGTGAATAAAGGTACTATCTGTAAAAATTAAGATTAAATTTTTAAGATTTTTTTAACATGTTTTTTTTTAACTCTAAAGTTTCCTGAAATTTTTGTACGCATACTTTTTCTGACAAGTGTATGTACATCTAACAATAAACATAATTGCATTTAAACATAAACATATTTTAAAATGCGCTTAAATTTATATTTAGATGTATTTACATGCCTATTAATTATTTTTTCTACGCCGCCCTGCAAAGTCGCTTCTCATGTACATATATATGTATAGACAGATGCACGTGATTTTCATTGCTTTTCATAAAATTTTGCATATTCTTGAATGTCTTTCGCAAATTCTTTGTTATTACTCAATTAATTATGGTTTTAAATTTTAGCGAGCACTTTCAAGCTTATGTGGTGGATGCCGAACTGGAATCTTATACGATTGTATATAAACAATAATTATAAGTGAATCACAATTAAGAAATTTTAGTAAATAAGTATACAAGACACAATGTAAGTATCTAAAATAATATGTTAATAAGAAATACTGTAAATATTTTGTACAAACTGTAAATAGGTAATAAAACGTATATGAAAATAAAATAAATAATAAAATAAATTGGTACAGTATTTTTTATTTAAATTTGTCTTTTACATTATATTATCAATTTGGTATTTTAAATATCCAATCTACTACAATGTACATTTAAAATTATAATATCAAATCTACAATAATATTAAATTTACAACAAAAATATTTCAAAAAATTGATACCGCCTAATGTAAAAATGATATTACCGAAATATCGTTTTTACCATTTCGAACATATCAAATTGATATGTGCCGTATCTAGGCCGAATTGATACTGGATTTCATCAAATTGACCATCATATCATATCAATTTTTTTTTCTGTGTGTGTATCCGAAACGTGGTTTGTCTCCGATGTTAGTAATATGTCAATTATGTGTGAAAGTATTAATCTTTTTCGCTCCGATCGTAGTGGTCGAGGTGGAGGAGTTGCTATTTATATAAACAAGAACGCAAAAAAGTATGTGTTCAACCAGAGACGAACGCTATTGAATATATATTTCTAAGTATCTTCAACAAAAGAGAAAACACTTCAATTTTAATTGGCTGTATCTACAGACCATACAAAACAACAGAATACTCTGAGCTGATTGAGTTGTTATCCACCCTCTCATGGAAATACTCCGATGTAATTCTTGCTGGCGATTTCAACAGTAATATTTTAATTGAAAAGCATTTGTCAAACGATATGGAATCACTTGGTTTATATTCTGTAAACTTTAAATATCCTACACATTTTTCCACTACCTGCAACATCCTACTTGATGTATTCTTTGTTAGTGACTGTAAAAAAATTCAGAATTATGACCAAATATCGTTGCCTGCCTTTTCCAAACATGATCTGATCTTTTTCACGTACTACATTAATATTGACTACAATGACTTTTACATAGAGCATAGGGACTTCATAAACATTGACTATGCTTTACTTAGTGCTGACTTAGACTCTTGCGACTGGAATTCCTGATATTGCACTGCTGAGGTTAACACTCAGCTAGAAATTTTACAACGGAAGGTAAAAATTCTCTACGTCAGAATGGTTCCTTTGATGCGCAAAACGTGGTAACACAGGGCCAAATCGTGGTTTAATTATAACATAAAAAACCTTATACAAAAGAGCGACAAATCGTATGCGAAATGGAAACGCTACAAGACAGAGAATTTTTACAACGATTTTAAATCAAATAGAAAAAACCATTGCAAAGGCGAAACGAAATTACTACATACATAAATTCCAACATTCAAAAATAATACAAATACATGGTCAATTTTAAGGGAATTGGGGATCGGCAATATTAAACCAACTTTAAGCTGTGATACTGATCTTGATGATTTAAATCATAAGTTTTTGCAATCGACCTGAAATCACTAATAACACCTACCTTACATCCCTTGAATCTTGTGATAGAAATAACTGTGATTATTTTTAGTTTTAATTGTGTCAGCCAGTGCGATGTCCTTAAATCAGTTTTAAGCATTAAATCCAACGCAACGGGCTTAGATGAGATAAATCCAAAAATTTTAAAACTTATCCTTCCCAAAATTCTTTCTGTTATAACACACATTTTAAACTGCTCCATCACCACTCTACGTTTCCCAAATCCTATTGCCATCCTGCCTTTTTTGTCAAAAGTTCTTGAGCGGTTAATTGCTAACCAAATAATAACCACACAATATTTAATCAGAGAAACAGTCCGGTTTTCGAAAGAACAGAAGTTGCACAAAAGCTGTTTTAAAAATCACTGAAGATATTAGACTACAAATGGATAGTACAATATTACCTTATTGACGATTTTAGTAAGGCTTTTGACACGGTAAACCTCGAAATTCCTTTAACTAAACTAAGTCGTCTTTATATGTTTTCAACCTCTGCTACAAGTTTTATGAAATCCTACTTAACTCAACGATAACAACTAGTAGCTACACAATCATCTAAATCATCTTTTCTGTCCGTAAAACGTGGTGTACCGCAGGGGTCCATTCTTGGACCTCTTTTGTTCAGTCTTTATGTTAATGACTCGCCAAATATTCTTACAAAATGTGACATGCACATGTACAGTGGTCGGCATAAGTATTTTGACAAAACAAAAGTTTAATATACTCATAATTTGAACGTACTTCTTGTAATCTTTGGCATCAATGGAAAGGTAATTTCAATGCCGTTTGAATAATACAATACATTTCTTAACCCATTCAGTACTTATTGAAAAGAACAAATTTGTGTAAACATCTACTTTTAAACTTTTTTCCTCGACTTGAAAACTTAAATTTTTCCATGCAAAAAGTTCCTTCAAACAAAAATAATAGTAACTGCAAAACGAATTTTTCAAAAATCATTTTGCTTATATTTTTTATGATTTTTCGAAAGTGACAATGCCGGAAAAAATTTGTATGAAAAAGAGAAAAATATGGCTCAAGTGCATGTTTTTAAGCATTTTCAAAAAATCATAAAAAATATAAAAAAAATTATTTTTGAAAAATTCTCTTTGCAGTTACTATTATTTTTGTTTGAAGAAACTTTTTGCATCAAAAAATTTAGGTTTTCAAGTCGAGAAAAAAAGTTTTAAAAAAAATTTAAAAGTTGATTTACACAAATTCGTCCTTTTCAATAAATACTGAATGGGTTAAGAAATGTATTGTATTATTCAAACGGCATTTAAATTACCTTTCTTTTGATGCCTATAGTTTACAAGAAGTAAATTCAAGCTATGAGTATACTTAACTTTTGTTTTGTCAAAATACATATGCCGACCAGCGTATGCCGATGACGTCCAACTATATGTAAGCTGTCCTGTTAGCCAAATTAATGAATGTGTTCGTGTCTGTAACAGTGAATTAGACATGGCTTGCAAATGGGCAGAGCGAAATAGATTATCCTTAAGCCCCCTCAAATCAAAATGCATAGTAATATATAATATAATATATATATAAATAATATAAACTATGTAGACAGAGCGAGCAACTTGGGTTTTACAATAAATTCCACTCTATCCTGGAGTAATCACGTAAAATGTACGATTGGGAAAATTTATGGGATACTTAGATAACTTAACGACACGAAAACCTTTTTATCAACAAACTTAAAAATGCTTATTGCGAAAACGAGGCTGACACCACTAACATTCCATGGAGTCGAAGTCTTTGTAAATTGTGATGCTACTAGCCAGCACAAACTCCTTGTAGCTTGTAGCAGGGGCACAGGTCGAATCTCTGATGCAACTTTTAAAATTTTTGATATGCCGCTAAAAGTCTGGATCGAGTACAAAACACTAGTACTGTTGCAGAAAGTAATAACAACTTACGAGACAAAATATCTCTTTAGTAAACTAAAATTCAGCGCTTCCAACAGAACAAACAATCTAATTTGTCAAAAAGTAAAACATGCCTATGCTGAGAAACACTTTTTGATCTGTGCTGTACGTTCTTGGAACAAACTACCACATCCATTAAAAACAGTTAAGTCTGCCACGCAATTCAAAACGGTATTACACACACATCTTCAAAGCATTATATGATTTAAAACAAAACTTAGTCCTTAAGAATTTAATGTTTCATATGTCAAATGTCATAGCCTTAATGTCTTGTATTAGAACTATATAGTTAAGAAATTTTTATTATGTTAATGAAGTAAATCAAATTGTGACTAGCGCACTAAATTATAAGTATTCTTGTACTTGTAGCGTTAGGAAGAGTCAAAACCAAAATAAATAAATAAAAATAAAAAAAATTTTATATGTATCAAACAAAAACACCTCTTAACGAGTTAAAAAGTAGTGGCGAACGCGCCTTTAACAAAAATGTCTGATATCAACAATTATGACAAAAAATAATATTACATTCGATAAAATAAATAAACTAAACTAGTAATAAGTGTATTATACCTACATAAGATGAAGGACTATGAAAAAAGGAAATGTTTTATTTTTACAACATACTAGTTAAAGTGGATTATATTATTATACGTTCTTAATATCTGTCAACATGAATCGAAATTGATTATCAAAACAGCTTCTAAACAGCTTTTTTAGACAGCTTGTGATCAAACTAATTTCTTAATTAGTCTTACAATCACAGGATACATCTTTCCCCAACATAATTGTACATGTTCCCGTAAGATTTATATATCAATCTTCAGATATTTTGGTTGTGCGATATTTCTCACGTACACATCAAACACATTATAAATCATAGTGTAAGTTTTTACTCCACATCGAAAGTCGTCTAGTGATCAAGAATTTTTGATCATTCTTAACCAAGACTAAAACAGCTCGTAGCAGTTAATAACAACTAGTAGCCAGCTAAAATCTAGTAAACAACTTGTATACATTTACTAAACATATAGAAACCAGATACTAAACAGCTCGTAACCAGCTTATAACATCTAGTAAACAACTTGTATACATCTACGAAAAATATAGAAACCAGATACTAAACAGCTAGTCACCAGCTATGAACACCTAGTAAACAACTTGTATTTATATACTAAACATATAGTAACCAGCTAATAACAGCTAGTAAACAACTACTAGACATCTACTAAACAGATAGTTACCAATTAATAACAGCTCATAACAGTTAACAACAGCTAGTAAAGCAGCTTAAAGCAGCTAAACCGCCATCATGAATCACGATAACCAGATGAGTATTGTAATTAAATACGAATAGTATATTAATAGAATAGATCTAGAAAACTAGAACTAGAAAAATAGTTGGCAACAAAAAACAGATATTACCAGGTCACAACACCTCTATCATAAACTTGAATCAGAAATTAAATCAATAGATGCTCCTATGTAAGGTAATGATCCCTTCGAAATATGTTATAATGTTAATATGGGATGGAACAAATGAATGCTTTAAAAATAATGCAACATCTGAGAAACATTAAATTGTGAGAATTATTTTACATCTATCTATGGGAACCAAGCGAAAATATGCGTTTGGAACGAAGGTTAATAACCCATATATTTCTTACAGAGGGTGGAGTCAGATAAGTAATTATATACAAATATATATAATATATATTTAATTATGAATTTAATGAAATATGTTTACAATTATAAAATAAATAAAAAAATATTGAATGATCCTACAAAATCTAATTGTAATTAAAACTACAGGTACACATGAAGGGAAAGTATTTTGTGCAATGAACTGAAGACATGAAGTCATGAAAATACCCAAGCTTACTGTCTCCTCATACATGACCGTTTAGTTGAATATAACCCATTAAACGGACTAATACAACGAGTTGTTTAACACTAACACTTCAAGGTTTCTTTGATAATAATAATAATTTTATTCTAAAGGAAATTGGAATTGTATTCGAAAAGGATCCAAGCTTGAATAATAGTTATTTAATAGAACCACCATATGATTTTACTTTGCTAAATAAAAAATCTCGATAGACTGCAATTTGCTTAACCAATATACATCACAAAATTTTTTGGAACCATGGAGAAAACAGTTTTCCACAAACTTGAAAGTATCTAAGGACAATTACAAGCGGAAAACAAATTATTTGTAAAGGTGTGGAAAAGAAACGATTTCTACAGACGTTTATCGGGAGTCGTCAGCTCATAAATATTGAGGAAATGGGCTGTCCGTCATAAAACAGTTTCAAAGGAAACCGGTTTCCCTATTGTGAAACAAACCTTAAGGGCGGCTTTTGTGCTGTTAACAATGCATACATTATTTTGACATTTTTTAAAAGTAGCCTCAAAACAGTAAAATATTTTGTATACACCATTTTAAAGTTGAGACTAGATGTGTAAAGACCTACAAGAAAACAAAATTAACAAAATGAAATTTCGTGTGGCAACTTACCGATTTATTGAACAATTTAAAGGACAGATAATTGGTCAGCATTTTCAATACCTTCTAAACACCAAAACTATGTTCATGAATTTAGGTGGACATGATCTCAAAACTACGAATTATGGTGAACACTTTACATTTTGTTATCCAGAAATGCCGTCGGAAACGTGCGTCTGCCTTTTCTATGCAAATTGCCGGAACAAAGCCAGAAAATAAATTTCAATATATAATAAAACATGTTCGCAATACCAAAATAAATGAATAAATTTATTATTATGCTACAAAGTAAACTTCTGACTTTTTATTTCGAGTTAAAATTTCAGGTAACTGTAGATTACAGGTTACAGGAGAATGGAAAATATTTCCTTGACTGAGATATGTTGGCTACTTGCGACTTGTTGCGTGGTCGTGACTAAACCCCTATTATGGGACGTGCTAGAGCTAGCAGTCGTTAGGTCGTTGGCGGGGGGCCCATGATCTTGTCAATGAGCGTGCGCCTTCAGGCTTGTGCATGTGACCCTTTTGTTGCGGTCGGGTAATGGACAGGTGCGCATGTTCGGGTAGCTCTTGATTGAATCCCTTTTATGACATGTTTATGACCCATTTGTGGAAAGGAGAGAATCTAGACAGTTTACCAGTTAAACGTTCTGGGGCGAAAGCAAAAACGTGTGTTTGAAAATATTTCACATCTGAGAATCATAATCTTGTGATAATTATTTTATTGGGGTTCTTTTTGTTCCTAAATTAGTTTTTCAATCATAGGAAACATTATTCCCAAACATGATAGGACATGTTGCTCTAAGATAAAAATCTTTGGTTACTTTGGGCGTGCGACCTTTCTCACGTGCACAGCAACACCTGTGATAATGAGGCAAATGGGTACGTGATCACACCTTTCCCCAACATGATCGGATTTGTTCTTCTAAGATAACAGCCTTTGGGTACTATGGTTGTGCGACCTTTCTCACGTGCACCTTTCTCACGTGACTATTAATTGCACATAGCGAGGGGAAGGATACATGATCAATATTGTCACATGGGGAGTTGGGGGCGAAGGAGGCAATTAAGTATACTCTTTATGGACATGATCGTGAAATTTTTATGACTTTAAAGCCCATTAAAATCAGTTAATTTATTGAATTATACTAATTGTCCTGGAACCCGAATATGTTAGTGAGGGGGGAGGGGGCCGGGGGGCCATTAATATGCTAATTGTCCCAGAACCCATCTTTCCTTACTACTCACATTGATGTAAAAGGTTCCGTTTGAACGTTACTAATTAAAAACAAGGAAGAACGCTATAGTCGAGTACCTCGATTATCAGATACCCGTTACTCAGCTAAAGGGACCAAAGGAAAATGGAGATATGCAAGCAGCAGAGCGAGATTGAAATGCGCCACCTACCGGCGGCAGACATATTTAAGCGTTGCGGGCGTTAGAGTGGGCGTGGCAAAGTTTTTCTTGGATCAATCGATAGGTATTGACAAGACCAATACATTTCAGTTAAAATTTTTTATCTTGCATGAAAATTGTGGGCGCCACAGGCTTGGGCGGTTTGTGGGCGTTAGAGTGGGCGTGGCATATTCGAGTGACAAACTTGCGCTGCGCTCAAGCCTACGGAATCTAAATCTGAAATCCCATTTCTCTATCTTTGTTATTTTCCGAGATATCCGCGATCATATGTACGATTTTTTGAAGTTTGTGGGCGGTTTGTGGGCGTTCTAGTGGGCGTGGCAAACTTTTTTTTTGGTCAATCGATAGGTATTGATGAGAACAATACATTTCAGTTAAAATTTGTATTCTAGCATGAAAACTGTAGGAGCCACAGTTTTGGGCGGTTTGTGGGCGTTAGAGTGGGCGTGGCACTCTGCTGAAACAAACTTGCGCTGCGTAAGAAGCTCAGGAATCTGCACGCCTAATCTCAATAGCCTAGCTCTTATAGTTTCCAAGATCTCAGCGTTCATCCGGACGGACAGACAGACGGACAGACGGACAGACGGACAGACGGACATGGCTAGATCGACTCGGCTAGTGATCCTGATCAAGAATATATATACTTTATGGGGTCGGAAACGCTTCCTTCTGCCTGTTACATACTTTCCGACGAATCTAGTATACCCTTTTACTCTACGAGTAACGGGTATAACAAGAAAGAACGCTATAGTCGAGTGCCTCGACTATCAGATACCCGTTACTCAGCTAAAGGGACCAAAGGGAAATGGGCGTTAGGGTGGGCGTGGAAAATTTTTTTTTTGGTCAATCGATAGGTATTGACGAGACCGATACAGTTCAGTTAAAATTTTGTATCTAGCATGAAAATTGTGGGCGCCACAGGCTTGGGCGGTTTGTGGGCGTTAGAGTGGGCGTGGCATATTCGCGTATCAAAATTGCGCTGCGTACAAAGGTTCGGAATCTAAATCTGAAATCCTGATTCTATATCTTTGATAGTTTCCGAGATATCCACGTTCATATTTACGATTTTTTGAAGTTTGGGGGCGGTTTGTGGGCGATAAAGTGGGCGTGGCAAACTTTTTTTTAAGTCAATCGATAGGTATTGATGAGAACAATACATTTCAGTTAAAATTTTTATTCTAGCATCAAAACTGTAGGAGCAACAGTTTTGGGCGGTTTGTGGGCGTAAAAGTGGGCGTGGCACTCTACTGAAACAAACTTGCGCTGCGTAAGAAGCTCAGGAATCTGCCCGCCAAATCTCAATAGCCTAGTTCTCATAGTTTCCAAGATCTCAGCGTTCATCCGGACAGACAGACGGACAGACGGACAGACGGACAGACGGACATGGCTAGATCGACTCGGCTAGTGATCCTGATCAAGAATATATATACTTTATGGGGTCGGAAACGCTTCCTTCTGCCTGTTACATACTTTCCGACGAATCTAGTATACCCTTTTACTCTACGAGTAACGGGTATAAATATGGCCACATTTACCAGCTCAGAAAACTGCAAGCACTGAACTTTTTTTGTGCGTATCCAAATTCTATTTATCGATCCTGGAAATTTTACATGATGCTAGACAGCTTAATATAAAAAACTTTAGCTCTACCACTTTGGAAAAACTCGCTAGTTTGGTGGGAAAACAGCTTTAAATAGCTAAAATTCATAAACCCTTAACTTGCGAACTACTAAAGCTTTAGTCTTGTGCTATACGTTGTTAGAAAGGTATTTTAAAAATACTATTTACGTTTTTCAAACATGATTTAACTAAATACAACCGTTTAAAAATTATAAGGAAAAAATTTTTTTTATTCCGATTTTTTCAGCATTTTTTAAGATTGCCCAAAAGCGGCTATAACGATTTAAAATTAAGTTTTAAACTGTATAGTTCTTGAGATTCCTTAACTTTTGAAGTGCGACACATTGGAAAATTTCGCTAGCTTGGCGGGAAAACAGCTTTAAGTACTTAAAATTCATACACCCTTAACTTGCGAACTACTAAGGCTTCAGCACTGTGCTATAGTTTTTTATTTTTTTCGATCTTTAAAGGATTTTTTTCTGATTGCTCAAAAACGGCTCTAACTATTTAAAACTAAATTTTAAGCTTTATAGTTCTTGAGATTCCTCAATTTTTTAAGTACGAAACATTTCTGTAAAATGTCCCGTTTGAAAGTTATTAGTTCAGAACACTGCCTGAGCATTGAACTTTTTTTGTGCGTATCCAAACTCTATTTGAAGGTAGTAGTAGGGAAAGACGCCTTATGGAACAGTTTGCATATCAATGGCCCCCGCCCTCTTACTAATTAGCATATTTATGACCCCCGCCTCTCACTAATTAACATATTAATGGCCCCGCCTCCTCATTTATGTATGCGGATTCTTGGACAATTAACATAATCCCTACAGTTACTGATTTTAAAAGGTTTAGATGCCATAAAAATGTCATAAAGAGTATACTAAATTGCCCCCACCCCCACACCACCATGTGACAATACTGATCACGTGACCTTTTTCTCCATTATAAGCAATTAATATTCAGCAGATGTTGCTGTACACGGGAGAAAGGTCGCACACTTTCCCCACATCCCCATGTGACAATACTGATCATGTATCCTTTCCCTCATTATCAGCAATTAATATTCAGCAGGTGTTGCTGTGCACGTGAGAAAGGTCGCAAACCCAAAACATCTAAAGATGATTACCTTATAGGGACATGTCCTATCATGTTGGAGAATAACGTTTCCTATGATTGTAAAAGTAATTTAGAAATCAAAAGAACCTCAATAAAATAAATATCACAAGCTAATGATTCTCAGATGTCGAATATTTTCAAAGAGACATTTTTTTTCGCCCCAGAACGTTTAACTAGTAAATTTTCTAAGATCTCTCCTTTCCGCAAACGGGTCATAAACATGTCATAAAAGGAATTCAAGCAAGAGCTACCCGAACATGCGCACCTGTCTATTACCTGACAGGAATGAAAGGGACACATGCACAAATCTGAAGGCGCACGCCCATTGACAAGATCATGGGCCTCACGCCAAGGTCCACACGGTTGACTGCTAGCTCTAATACGTTCCCAAAATAGGGGTTGAAATCACGACCGCGGAACAACTCGCAAGTAGCCGACATATCTCACTCAAGAAAATATTTTCCAATCTCAGTACCTGAAATTTTAACTCGAAATAAAAGGCCATCAGTTTATTTTGTAGCATAATAATACATTTATTCATTTATTTTGGTATTGCGAACATATTTTATTATATATTGAAATTAATTTTCTTGCTTGTTCCGGCGATTAACATAGAAGAGGCAGGCGCACGTCAACGTCAATTCAGGATTACAAAATGTAACGTGTTCACCAAAATTCGTAGTTTTGAGATCATGTCCACCTCGATTCATAAACATAGTTTTTTTGTTTAGAAGGTATTGAAAATGCTGACCAATTATCTGTCCTTTAAATTGTTCAATAAATTGGTCAATTTCCTCATGAAATTTCATTTTGTTAATTTTGTTTTCTTGCGTATCCTTACACATCTAGTCTCAACTTTAAAATGATGTATAAAAATTATTTTATTGTTTTGAAGCTACTTTTGAAAAATGTCAAAATAATGTATACATTGTTAGGAGTACAAACCCTGCCCTTAAGGTATGTTTCACAATAGGGAAACAGGTTTCCTTTAAACCTGTTCAATGATGGACAGCCCATTTCCTCAATATTAATGAGTTGACGACTCCCAAAAAAAAAGTCTGTAGATTACGTTTCTTTTTCACACCTTTACAAATAAATTGTTTTCCGCTTGTAATTGTCCTTAGATACGTTCGAGTTTGTGGACAACTGTTTTCTTCCTTATTCTAAAAAATTTTGTTATGTGTATTGGCTAACCAAAAATGCAGTCGAGATTTTGTATTTAGCAAAGTAAAATCATATGGTGGTTCTATTAAAAAACTATTATTCAAGTTTGGATTCGAATACAATTCCAATTTCCTTTAGAATAAAATTATTATAAACCTGGAACATCAATCGAAACAGTATCTTTCAACATTTTTCTAGTCCGTTTAATGGGTCATATTCAATAAGGGCCAATAAGCTTGGGTATTTTCATGACTTGGTGTCTTCAGTTCAGTTTTCCAGTTCCAGTTTTCACTAATTCGTTTTGCTATGAAAGATCAACCACAATAATAGGACCCTTCAATATAAATTCATTTGGGGTCAAAAATGGTTGTGATTCACGATTATAGTTACTAGATTGAAATCTTGTACACAATTCATATAGGTGACCATACTGATTCTTACTAAAATCAAGGCTCAGATTATTGTACGGATATGACTCAGAATTAAAGTGAACTTTCAAGTTTGATAAATTATTTGTGATAAGTTCTCCATTTAGTATATATCCAATTATTACAAATTTTGGTCGCGGTTAGCCGACAATTTCACATTCCAGCTGTGTTGACTCCAATACCCCAATGTGGGGTTAGCATATGAATACCAACTCTGGAATGCGATTGATAGGTTTACACCACTTTTAATAATATCGTACATCTTAATTTTTGCAAAATCGCTCAGAATTACATGGGGATTCTTCCAGGTTTTATTCGTCATTTCCAGTCTAAAAGTTTTGTTCATTTCTGATTTGTTTAAACACATCGCCAAGATTTTTAGTTAGCATCAACACTACTTCATGTTTACAATTTAACAAAACTTTTTTATAATCCTCAGCAAATCCCAACAAATTTTTTAATGGTACAGAAAAGTTGAAGTGGAGTCCCGTAGAAATTTCGTATCCACTGCTCCATCCAGAATATAATAGATTTTGACTTTGAAGATTATCCAGAGATATACAATTTTCTTAGGGTAGTAGTCATACCGACATAGACTTGACACGTTGGACACGTTGTATTTAGTTGTTAGCTAGCAGTATTTTGATGCTTACTTTCTGTTTAGTCTGGTTTTTGGATGGTTACATTTTGTATAGTACCTGTACAGTATGGTTACTATCTGTATAGTATCTGTAAAGTACTTGGTTTTAGATGGTAACTATCTGTTAACAAGTGGTATGAGTTGCTATAGTCTCTTATTAAGAATTATCAAAGTACACAAGTTAAAGTTTCTAAGACGTATTAGCCAAACACACTTGCAGTGAACTATCATTACCTGACCGTCATCAAAGTCACATGCCCAAGACCCAAGGACATTGAATAAAATACTTCCTCTTCATTTGTACCTGTAGGTTTAATTACAGTCAGAAACAAATTTTTGCAGGATCATTTTATATTTTGTTATATATTTTATTATTGTAAACATATTTCATTAAATTCATAATTAATTATACTTTATGTATATCTGTATATAATTAATTTTCTGACTCCATCCCTCTGTAAGAAATAAGTCGGTTATTAATCTTCGTTCCAAACGCAGATTTTCGCTTGGTTCCCATAGATAAATGTAAAATAATTCTCAAAATGTAATCTTTCTCAGATGTTGGATTATTTTTAAAGCATTCATTTGTTCTAACCCATATTAACATTATAACATATTTCGAAAGCATCATTACCTATTATAGGAGCGTCTTTCAATTTAATTTCTGATTCAAGTTTATGATAGAGGTGTGGAACCTGGTAATATCTGTTTTTGTTGCCAACTATTTTTCTAGTTCTAGTTTTCTAGTTATATTCTATTTGTATACTAATTGTATGAGTAAGGCATCATTGTCTAATATTTTGAATAAGTTTAATAAACTCTTTAATTACAATACTCATCTGCTTTTCGTGATTCATGATAGCGGTTGAGCTGCTTGGACTTTGATCACTAGCTATTGTTAACTGTTATGAGCTATTATTAGATGGTTACTATCTGCTTAGTAGATGTCTATTAGTTGCTTACTAGTTGTTATTAGCTGGTTACTGTATGTTTAGTAGATGTATACACGTTGTTTACTAGCTGTTTACTATCTGGTTTCCATATGTTTAGTAGATGTATACAAGTTGTTTACTAAATGTTATTAGCTGGTTACTAGCTGTTTAGTATCTGGTTTCTATATGTTTAGTAGATGTATACAAGTTGCTTACTAGATGTTATTAGCTGGTTACTAGCTCTTTAGTATCTGTTTACTTCATGTTTACTAATTGTTATTATCTGGTTACTAGTTGTTATTAACTTCTACGAGCTGTTATAGTCTTTTGTTAAGGATGATCAAAAATTCTTGATCACTAGACGACTTTCGATGTGAAGTAAGAACTTACACTCTAATTTTCAATGTGTTTGCTGTGTACGTGAGAAAGAACGCACAACCAAAATATCTGAAGATTGATATATAAATCTTAGGGGAACATGTCCGATTATGTTGGGGAAAGATGTATCCTGTGATTGTAAAAATAATTAAGAAATTGGTTGTTCACAAGCTGTCTAAAAAAGATGTTTAGAAGCTGTTTTGATAATCGATTTCTATTCATGTTGACAGATATTAAGAACATATAATAATATAATCCACTTTAACTTGTATAATGTAAAAATAAAACATTTCCTTTTTTCATATTCCTTCATCTTATGTAGGTATAGTATGCGTATCCTTAACTACAATAGCTAGCCTCACAATCCATAACTATAGTTATTAGCTACAATAAAATGTCTAGAAAGAACAAAATATATGAATGTCAAAAAACGATTTCAAACTAACTATAATTGGGAACGTAATTGAAATCGCTACGGCGAACCCTGTGATTATCGCATTTTCTATCACTATAATAAATGTGTATACCCACACCTAAATGACCAATAGTATCCTTTGTCCAAAATGCATGTAACTTTCACTTATAAATTTGTCACCGATAATTTAAATCCTATTAAGCAAACCACCCATTGCTAACCGTACCATAACCCCAGAGTCATGTTGGCTACCTACAATAAAGACAGGTGGTGGTGTAAAGGATTTCTAAAATGCCTCGACGCAGGCGCAAAGGTCAAGGTAATGGAACAAATTCATAGAATATTATCCCTTCATAAAAAAGGTCTTAAAATATATAATTACTAAAGTAGTTTTTATTTGCGAACCATTTATAACTGTTACCAACAACACAAATTGTTATGTTACAAAGGATTGCTAAAATGCCTCGATGGAGGCGCAAATGTCAAGGTAATGGAAAAAATTCATAGAATATTATCCCTTGACCCAAAAACCATTAACGAAATTTTCTTCTATTTGGATAGTAAAAAAAATATATTAATTCAATACTTTTATTTTTTCAATCAAAATGCTTGATAAATCTAGTTGTTTGATATTCTCTAACTAATTGAGTATTGACTTTTCATGGGCCTACTTCATTTTCAAAAACAGTATTAGTCTTCTCTCATAAAATTGATCTTTTGGATCCCTTTAATTTCCCGCCGGTGAAATATATGTTGCTCATATTTCATAATGACGGTTTGTCAGCCCCGACCAATCTCCGCAACATAGATGCGTATTTGTAATTCATATTTAAGATATTTCTATCCTTCTCTAACTAATATTATTTTATCCATCATGTAAACAGGTTTAGAATTGTATTGCATGCTTCAACCCCTAGCCACACCCACCACTGTAACAGACTTGACTTTTCAAATGGCTGCCCCAGCTACCTAAACTGTACATTTCTTTTGATTTTCTATTTTCCTTTCTTAGCAATGGACACAATTTTTAAACTGGTTCTGACCTCCCTCTTTAATGGCATCCTCTACTTTATTTTCCCTATATTTCTGATCTTTTCCTAACAGTAGGCTGATAAACTTTTATCATTTTATGGGATTATTGAGCACCCAAAATACCAGATCTTAACTCATAACATGTAACTAGCAGAATATAGTCAAAGATATCAGACTCTAAAAAGACAAGATTTACCTACAATTCAATTTACCATCTACAATCCACAGTGGTCGGGCTTGTATGGAGCCGCGGCCATAAATACTTCTAGATGTGCTATCGCTATGAAACTTTCACCAAAAATCTATAAAAATATTGTTAATATATGGTAAAAAAATTGACCAGATCGTACAACTATATCCTGTAGCTTCCTTGGGAACGATTTCCTCAGTAATTGCGCTTACTGGAGAAAGCAGTCATAAATTCAGGCTGATATTTTTACTGTAAGTTATTCAACAACCTTGATCTATAATACCTACATGTATGGGTGTGATTACTTATTTCCACCCCCATGCACACCCTCTCAGATAACAGACAAAAAGCTTAAGATATATACAAATATTTTTAATGTGGAAAAAAAACAACAACATAACAAAATCATATTCTTTTTAAATTGTTTAATTAAGTAATGAAATAGTTGACTCTAGTAGCGTTGATTTTTGGTTATAAGTAATTTTTCTTTGTCCAGTTATATATGGATCAGAGCTCAAAAGCAATCTGTTTAACAAATCTGTATTCCACGACTAATATTACTTACTTTTGGTGGCAAGGAGTATTTTATAATTATAGTTTCCTTGCACTCCAGCCAATCAGAATCTTTGTTAAGAAATCTCTCTTTATTCCAATTAGCAATCTGCAAAAACGATGCCAGCTTTTTACAAATATAGCTTATTTGTGTTTGGAATTCGTCCAAATTCGGCTCATATCCCTTATTTCTTATGTTCTTAATTGGATGAACATTTTTAAATCTTTCGGCAAGTGTGCCAGATTCCTCAATCCAAATGTTAAGAACATAATTTCGAGTATACTCGCTTTGAATTTGGGTACCTGAGAAAATAATTAAATAATCAAACAAAAAAATAATCTAAAACAAGGAAGAACGCTATAGTCGAGTACCTCGACTATCAGATACCCGTTACTCAGCTAAAGGGACCAAGGGAAAATGGAGATATGCAAGCAGCAAATGCGCCACCTACCGGCGGTAGACAGATTTAAGCGTTGTGGGCGTTAGAGCTATTCAAGAGAACAATACATTTCAGTTAAAATTTTTTATCTAGCATAAAAATTGTGGGCGCCACAGTTTTGGGCGGTTTGTGGGCGTTAGAGTGGGCGTGGCATATTCGCGTAACAAACTTGCGCTGCGCTCAAGCCTACGGAATCTAAATCTGAAATCCCGTTTCTCTATCTTTGATATTTTCCAAGATATCCGCGTTCATATTTACGATTTTTTTAAGTTTGTGGGCGGTTTGTGGGCGTTAAAGTGGGCGTGGCAATTTTTGCAGGAATCTCAGGAATCTGCATGCCTAATCCCAGTATTGTAGCTTTTATGGTTTCCGAGATCTCAGCGTTCATACGGACAGACGGACAGACGGACATGGCTAGATCGACTCGGCTAGTGATCCTGATCAAGAATATATATACTTTATGGGGTCGGAAACGCTTCCTTCTGCCTGTTACATACTTTCCGACGAATCTAGTATACCCTTTTACTCTACGAGTAACGGGTATAAACATAAAACACATAACAAATAACGCAAAAACAACAACAAACTACATTGGCAACAACAACATAACAGACACAGAACAAACAAGAAAGGAAGTTAGCTTCGGCAAGCCGAAGCTTATATACCCTTGCAGCTATAATTATTAAATTTAAAAACACAAAAAATGATATTCCCAATAGTATAAGATAATATGTCAAAAAACACCGCAGTTATAATTTGTTTCATATTATTTTCCTACCAATTTTCCGATCGTTCCTATGGCAGCTATATGATATAGTCGTCCGATTTTGATAAAATTAAATTCGAAACTCAGAACTAATTAAAAAATGTTATTTCCAAGCGTAGGAGGTTATATGTTAAAAAACACCGAAGCTATAATTTGTTTCATATTATTTTCCTACCAATTTTGCGATCGTTCCTATGGCAGCTATATGACATAGTCGTCCGATTTTGATAAAATTTAATTCGAAACTCAGAACTAATTAAAAAATGTTATTTCCAAGCGTTGGAGGTTATATGTTGAAAAACACAGAAGCTATAATTTTTTTCATATTATTTTTCCACAAATTTTCCGATCGTTCCTATGGCAGCTATATGATATAGTCGTCCGATTTCGATAAAATTTAATTCAAAATTCAAAATTATTTAAAAATTGTTATTTCCAAGCTTAGGAGTTTATATGCTAAAAAACACCAAAGATATAATTTTTTTTCATTTTTTTGTCCGATTATTCCTATGGGAGCTATAAGATATAGTTGTCCGATCCGGCTGGTTCCGACTTATATACTACCTGCAAAAGATATAAGACTTTTGGGAAAGTTTCAGCCGGATAGCTTTAAAACTGAGAGACTAGTTTGCGTAGAAACGGACGGACAGACGGACAGACGGACAGACGGACATGGCTAGATCGACTCGTCTAGTCATGCTGATCAAGAATATATATACTTTATGGGGTCGGAAACGTCTCCTTCACTGCGTTGCAAACTTCTGACTGAAATCAATATACCCTCTGCAAGGGTATAAAAAGTGCGTCCCTCCTAGATAGAGCTGCTGAAAAATAAAGGAGGTTATGTTGAATTTTGCAATGGCAAATGTGCAGACGCAGGTTGTCGCAGCTGAAGAAAACATTTTTATAATCTAAAAATATTAATAAATAATATAATGTGTACTTTATTGGGGGGCAACGGGGGGAAAACACTTAAAACTTTACCTAAACTTTGTAATGGACAACAAATACAAACTAAAAAAGACGCACTTCTTTAAAAATAGATATAGACAACACACAGCACAAAATATTTATATATTTATCTGTATAAATAAAGTATATACCACTATGAACAATATTCATTTGAGTTTTATTGATTTTACGGGTGTTTTATAATTAATTTGCCTTAATTTGCCATTTGCACGTAAGCACGTGCTCGCTCTTTTCGTTCTATTTTTAGAGAGTCCCGTTAGAATTGCCAAACAAACGGTATTGTGTCGTTAAGTTTGGACAATCAGCTGTTTGATAAAGTGGGTTTCGTTGGAATAGCTCAACATCAATTTTTTGATTTATGGCCTAGGCAGCGACCACTGTGCGACGGCGGGCTTGAAATTTACACATTTCAAACGATTTTTATTTATTCGATTTTTGACGGTAATTATTTTTATTTTGAATTCCAGAGATATTTGAATTTTTATTGATGGTATTTACTTCGTCGGCACTTTCAGTATTTTGAATTCCCAAGATATTTGTATTTTTTTTGACGGTATTTACTTCGTCGGCACTCTCAGGATTTTGAATTCCCAAGCTTTTCTCACTATTTGTGGAAAAATAGTGAATCTGTGTTTTCGCTATTTTTATCATTAAAATATTTTTTTATAATAAATTCTTTTAACGGAAGAATATTATTTTCTTCAATTAAATTTATTTCATTTTTATCCTCATTATCATAACATTTTAACTTTTCTGTTTTCCCTTTATATTCCAAGACTCCCTTTTCTATACTTATTATAGCTCCAATCTTTCTTAACAAATTAAATCCAATTAGCAGATCAGATTCTATTCCTTCGATTTCATTAAATAATTTTCTTGTTTCAAATATATTTATAATATGGTAATACCTAATAATTGAATACCCATGAATTGTAGTTTCCTTTTTGTATATTGATAACTCATTTTTATTTTCGAAAATTCCCTTTTTTATATAACAAGCAGTGGATCCTGTATCTATTAAAATATTTTACTGCTTCTTGGTTTTTCGGTCTGTCCTATTTAAATAAGGCATTCCCCTGCAGTAGGGGTATGGTCTAAAAAATTATCTTCGTTGATATTAATCTGGGTACTTTATTAGCGGGCTGATTTACTGTTCCATCTGGTTCCCTTTTCTGAGCTTGAGTTTGCTCTCTATTTTGATTATTGTGATATTAATTTGAACAATTATTATTTTGACAATAATTATTATTATATCTACCTCGATTATTATTTGCCTGCCAATTATTGTTCGGCTGCCGATTGTAATTAGGTTTATTCTGGAATTGAATCGATGGATCAACATCCATTGGCTCGACGGCTTGTTGCTTTTGATTGTTATTATACCCGTTACTCGTAGGGGAAAAGGGTATACTAGATTCGTCGGAAAGTATGTAACAGGCAGAAGGAAGCGTTTCCGACCCCATAAAGTATATAAGCTAACACCCAGAATGCTAAATGCTCAAGTAGGAGTATCGCCACACGCGCAAAATCACAAACAAAAACAAATTGGTTATGAGCGCGAGAAAAGCATAAGCACCAATTTCCCAACAGTAACCCTATACTGGCCAGAACGTTGCCCAATAGGCCCCTAATTGAGTTCAGCAGCCACGTGCGCTGAGCTTGCACTTCCCACCTTACGATCGTGGGAAAGCTTCAACGCTGGGTGATTGAACCCAACGCCGAGTGCATTTGGCAACAACAGTTATTGCCAAATTAAGTTGACCAATCAGAATAAGAAATGGTCAACTGCACCGCGGCAGCAGCAATATCAGCGACAGCAACCAATTAGGACCGACCACATCAACAACAGCAGCGATGTTCAATGACGATAGCAGAGAACGTCAGCAGAGGCAGCAGCAGCAGCAGCAGCACCTAGGTTACATTATTAATTATTAACATAAGAAAAGTTAGTTGTAAATATGAACTCAAATAATAAAGTTTGTATTTTTTTTAAATAAAATACTATCTAAACTTTTAACTGGCGCCCGAACAGGGACCTGATATAAAAGTTCGCGAAAGATACAAGTTCCGCGCTTCGCGACGAGCAGTAAAAAAATACTGCCGGTTCGGCAAAATTATCCTGCCTAATCCGTACGAAAAAACCCGACCACCGAAGCCCGGAAGTGCCACAATTAAAGTGCCGTTCCAGAAAACGCTACAAAGTGACACTCCTGCAAAAAGGACTTGTACCTGGTGGACATATCAGGCCAACTTTATCGCTGTGATTCCCTTTAGTACCCGTTCGGAGGGAACATGCAAATAAAGGTGTAAAGGAGGTGCCCTAGTAGACCCGCATTCTGGAGAAATCGCTGCAACGTGGGACAAAAAAGAAAAACACCAAGATTACCGGCACGAGAGCACACCGAGATATGATTATTTTGTAAGCATAAAATTAAGCAAATATTCCAAACAAAAAAAGGTAACAATAATTGTCAAGCGACAAACAAATTCCGTGAAAAGGAAAAGTATAATAACTAACGAAGAATTAAATTGATAAACAAAGAATTTTAAAATTAAATTAAATCGATCGCAAAAATTTTTACAAAATAATTGTTACCTATCAAATTTAAAGAAAAATATTTAAGGATTAAAAATCTACATTAAGAATTAAGAAAACACAGAGCACTTAAATTCTAAGCTCTAAATCGAACCTTATAATTTTTACAGCACTAAATAATTAATTATTTTCATTCCGAATTCTGAGTAACTATCAGAAAATTTTTTTAAACTATAAATTCATCCTTTTAATCTACTGTTCAAATATCGTGATCACAAAAAATAACTAAAATGCCCGACCAAGATTTAGCGGACAGACTAGGAAACCTTACAGGCCCTTCCGCAACTACCAATGCGCGACTTATGACCGAGAGGGATATCGAAGAAATAATAAAAGGTGTCTTAGAAACCAAATTAAGTGGCTTGATGAATGAAATAATTAAACCCAATAATGATTTTTCGCAATATAAAGACCAAACAATTAAACGAGAACTAGCACACAACCTTAGTGAATTATACAAAATACCGGACATTGTACGATCGCTTAGGGAATTTTCAGGAAACAAAAGTGAATATTCCTCATGGAAAAAGAGTGTAGCACGAGTTTTAAAAATCTATGAAGGGAGAATTGGTTCACCAAAATATTATGGAATTATTTTAGCAATCCGCAATAAAATTACTGGACAGGCAGACGCAGTGCTAGAATCATACAACACCCCACTCGACTGGACAGCTATTTCGAAATGCCTAACATCGCATTTTGCCGACAAACGAGACCTTAAAACTTTAGAATACCAGCTCTATGCCCTCGCTCAAGGAAACAATACTATAGTCGAGTTCTACCAAACAGTCTACCAACAGCTATCCCTCATCCTGAACCAAGTTAGTAACATGGACGTTTCACAAGAAACCATACAATCTTTAACAACTATGTACAGGGAAAAAGCTCTAGACACTTTTGTTAGAGGTCTAAACGGAAATCTAGCTCAACTGTTAGCAATCAAAGAACCGCACGACTTAGGGAACGCACTACACCTATGCAGTTTGCTTGAGAACCAGACCACTAGAAACAATCAAACACCTAAAAACATTTACTCAGGAAAACCGCCTACACTACCACCAAGAACTCACCAACCGTTCCGAATGGTAGGAGCGAAACAAAATTTTCATCCCCATTTATACCACAACCCTAAACAGATGCAAGTAGTAGCCGCAACCGGGAAATTCCCCTTCACACAAACCACCCAACCTAATTATTACAATCAAGCTAATCCAGACCAAGCAAGACAATTAACACCCTATATTTCCCCGACACCGCCCCCCCGACCCCAACCAAAAGCAGTACCTATGGAAGTTGATCAATCAATTCGATCGCGTCATATTAACTATATGAATAAGCCGGCGAACAACGATTATTCTGGGAAACGACCCCTCAGCACTTCTAATGTTCAGAACATTAGCAAGATGCCAAGACAATTTCATATTCAAACCGAGTCCGAAACTACTACACAACAGGAAACGCAAAAAGACACAACTAGTGCAGAGCAGGAATATTACGAAATGGCAGAACATAATAACATAGGCGAACTTCAAGAAGAATTTACTTGGCAAACTGATACAGAACAACAAGAATACATTGACATGTCCGAGCTCTATTTATACCCGTTACTCGTAGAGTAAAAGGGTATACTAGATTCGTCGGAAAGTATGTAACAGGCAGAAGGAAGCGTTTCCGACCCCATAAAGTATATATATTCTTGATCAGGATCACTAGCCGAGTCGATCTAGCCATGTCCGTCTGTCCGTCTGTCCGTCTGTCCGTCTGTCCGTCTGTCCGTCTGTCCGTCTGTCCGTCTGTCCGGATGAACGCTGAGATCTTGGAAACTATGAGAGCTAGGCTATTGAGATTTGGCGAGCAGATTCCTGAGCTTCTTACGCAGCGCAAGTTTGTTTCAGTAGAGTGCCACGCCCACTCTAACGCCCACAAACCGCCCAAAACTGTGGCTTCTACAGTTTTGATGCTAGAGTAAAAATTTAAACTGAAATGAATTGTTCTCATCAATACCTATCGATTGACCCAAAAAAAAGTTTGCCACGCCCACTTTAACGCCCACAAACCGCCTACAAACTTCAAAAAATCGTAAATATGAACGCGGATATCTCGGAAACTATCAAAGATAGAGTATTGGGATTTCAGATTTAGATTCCGTAGCCTTGTACGCAGCGCAAGTTTGTTATGCGAATATGCCACGCCCACTCTAACGCCCACAAACCGCCCAAGCCTGTGGCGCCCACAATTTTTATGCTAGATTAAAAATTTTAACTGAAATGTATTGGTCTCGTCAATGCCTATCGATTGATCCAAAAAAAAATTTGCCACGCCTACCCTGACGCCCACAATGCTTAAATCTGTCTTCCGCCGGTAGGTGGCGCATTTAAATCTCGCTTTGCTGCTTGCATATCTCCATTTCCCTTTGGTCCCTTTAGCTGAGTAACGGGTATCTGATAGTCGAGGTACTCGACTATAGCGTTCTTCCTTGTTTTTAGAATAAATCGTTCCTCACTACCTTATTTTAAAGTAACGACGGGGAACGGAAAAATCTTAAAATTTTTAATAGACACAGGCTCAAACCAGAATTACATCCAACCACAACTGGTACCAAACCCAAAACCAAACGAGAAAAACTTTTCAGTTAGCTCTGTGGGAGGCAACAATAATATTACACAACACACGATTCTTAAACTCCCCAATATCTCAGATAAACCAATGAAATTTTTTCTACTAGATACACTAAAAACATTCCATGGCATATTAGGCAACGATACAATGAAAATATTAGGCGCAATTATAGATGTCAAAAACGATACACTCATTCTTGAAAACAAAAGGAAAATTAAAATTCACCAATTAGCCGCACAAGCCGTTAACACAATAGGACCACAAGTCAGTCATATGACCGAGTCACAAAAAATAATTATAAAAAACCTTGTACAAGGCCACAAAAACTTATTCGCCGACCCAGACACAAAATTAGCATACACAACTAAAGTGGTAGGAGAAATAAGAACTTCATCAGACTCCCCAGTCTATGGAAAACACTACCCATACCCAGCTTTACTAAGACAGGAAGTAGAAAAACAAATAAACGAAATGCTCGAAGATGGCATTATTAGACCTTCACGTTCTCCGTATAATGCACCCGTTTGGGTAGTTCCAAAAAAGTCAGGTCAGTCCGAAGAAAAAAAGTATAGATTAGTAATAGATTACAGGAAACTCAACGACGTCACTATCTCTGATCGGTACCCTATCCCAGAGATTGGCGAAATTATTGCACAGCTAGGGGATAATAAATACTTTTCAGTGTTAGACCTTAAAAGTGGATTTCATCAAATCCCATTAAAGGACACGGATATCGAAAAAACAGCCTTTGCAGTAAACGGTGGAAAATATGAATTCACCAGGCTCCCATTTGGTCTAAAAAACTCGCCATCTATTTTCCAAAGAGCCTTGGACGACATCCTGAGGGAATACATAGGGAAAATTTGCTATGTGTACGTGGACGACATAATCGTTTTTAGCAAAAACGAAGTAGAACACGGTCAGAACCTCGAAAAAGTATTTTCAACCCTACAAAATGCCAACATGAGGGTACAAATAGAGAAATGTCATTTTTTCAAAAACGAAGTAGATTTTTTAGGGTATACCATCTCACAAGACGGAGTTAAGACAAATATTGACAAAATAAAAGCAATTGCCAAATTTCCGATTCCGAAAACGTTAAAAGATCTACGATCTTTCTTAGGCATGACAGGGTATTATAGAAGATTTATTAGAGATTATGCAAAAATTGCAAAACCACTAACCATTCTCCTCAGAGGAGAAGAAGGTCGCATATCAAAAAATAAATCAAGCAGGACAGCTATTAATTTAGACGAGGAAGCAATAAATGCTTTCGAAAAATTAAAAAATACACTTATCTCCCGAGACGTCACCCTAGCATACCCAGATTTTGGAAAAGAATTTCAGCTTACAACCGACGCGTCAAGTTATGCGATAGGCGCAGTCTTAGAACAAAACCATAGAACAATAACATTTATCTCACGTACACTCACAAAAACCGAAGAAAATTACGCAACAAACGAAAGGGAAATGTTAGCCATCGTGTGGGCACTTCAAAGCCTAAGACATTATCTTTACGGATATTCGAAAGTGGTAATATACACAGACCACCAGCCCCTAAGTTTTTCAAATAGTGTCAATAACCATAACGCGAAACTAAAACGATGGAGAGACCTTATTGGCGAATATAATCACGAAATTAAATACAAGCCAGGAGTAGCTAATGTAGTAGCTGACGCACTTTCTAGGGCCCCGGCCGAAATAAATTCACTCAGCTCCACAGCAACCATTCATAGCGACGAAAGCTCATCTCACAATCTTATATTTTCTGTAGAAGCTCCCATTAATGTTTTCAAAAATCAATTATTCCTACTCATGGACGAAACAGACTCAGATACTTTTGAAATTCCATTCCCAACCTACCATAGACACATAGTAAAAAGAAGAGAGTACACAGAAGAACAAATAATAGCAATCCTAACATGCAGACTAGATCCCAGATTAATAAACGGAATTTTTACTTCCGAAGAAGTAATGGGAAAAATACAAAATATTTATTCCACATATTTCAGTTCATATAAGGTAAGGTTCACGCGAAAACAGGTAGACGACGTCATGTCCGAATTACAACAAAATGAATTAATAACTCTAGAACACAAGAGAGCGCATAGAGATGCGAAAGAAAATAAAATACAAATACTTAAGAATTATTTTTTCCCGCAAGCTCAAAAGAAAATTCAAGCAATAGTTCAGTCCTGCCAGACCTGTAAAGAATCTAAATACGATAGGCATCCGCCAAAGGGCGAAATTCAACCAACACCTATCCCCAAATATCCAGGAGAAATAGTCCATGTAGATATTTATATCACAGAAAAAAACAGCGTATTAACAGGTATTGACAAATTTTCCAAATACGCTCAAGTAAAAATTTTACAGTCAAGAGCAGCTGAGGATATTAAAAACCCCTTAAGAGAAATGCTTATAGCTTTCGGTATGCCGAAATGGATAATAATGGATAACGAACGTTCTTTAAGTTCTGCAGCTATAAAATTCATGCTTGAAGACCAACTTAAAATCTCAGTGCACACCACTGCCCCATATGCATCAACAAGTAACGGACAAGTAGAAAGGTTCCATTCGACACTATCCGAAATTTTAAGGTGCTTAAAAAAAGACAACGGGAGCATGGTATTTGAAGATTTACTTTTTCAGGCGGTCCAGGAATACAATAAATCAATACATTCAGTAACAAAAGAAAAGCCCATAGACATTTTTTTTAGAAACACAATCCCTAATACACCGGAAGGTATAAGAAATCAACGAGAGGAAATAATTCAAAAAATTCAAAAGAAACAACTTTATGACTTAGAATACCACAACAAAAACAAGAACCTACCAAGACATTTCAGGCTAGGCGAAATAGTACACGTTAAAATCGACAAAAGATTAGGGTCAAAACTAACACCTAGGTATAAAAAAGAAAAAGTAGCAGAAAATAAAAACACCACCATTAAAACTCAAAGCGGAAAAATAATTCATAAAAATAATATTAAAACATAATTTTTCAGACTATTTTTACCAACCTGCCTGGGTATTACCACGGTCCTCGACTATTCAAACTCCCAACTCATTTCACTTGAAACCGGACTAGCAGCCAAACAAGACGGAACGTTTAAAATCATCCACATTTTCAACTTGACCAGCTACGAAGAGACATTTACAACTTTAGAGGAATCATTTAAATCACTTACTTCATCTCACCCGCTTCAACCATATCTGTCGTACGAACTAAAACAAATCAAATCCGACTTACGCAGATTGCAAACACAAAAAAGACCAAAAAGAGCAATAGAAGCAATAGGGACAGCATGGAAGTGGCTGGCAGGATCACCAGATCACCATGATTATGAGGTCGTAGAAAATAAGATAAATGAACAGCTAGAAAATAATAACAGACAAGTAGTAATAAACCGGCTAATTAACGAAAAAATAAATCAACTCAGTAATGCCACAAATGCAATTATAAAATTTACTCAAAGCTCGGAAGGAATAATAGACCAAAAAGCCAATATTTTAAAATACAAAATACAACTAATTAAAGAAGAAATTACAAACATTCTGTACGCAATAACTTGGGCAAAATCTAACACAGTGAATTCATTCATTTTCTCAGCAAAAGAAACCAACATTGTAGAAAACATTTTTAAAGAAGAAAACAGTTTATTTTTCGACATAGAAGAACTTTTAGAATTTGCTAAAGTCAAACTTGCCACCAACGGCCACGACCTCATTTACATTATTAGCCTACCAACAACTAACAAAGATACTTGCAGAACATTAAAAGTAAAAGCACTAAAAAAAGCCCATATAATTAACGATCTAAAATATGAAAATCTACTAGAATGTAAGAAACAGCTATTCGCAATAACAGAACCTTGCGAGGCACATAACGATAAAACTATTTGTAATTCCGAAAAATTGCTAGACTTAAGTAACGATACTTGCGTAAATGCTCTGCTCAACCTTAAGGAACCAGTATGCAAAACGGTCAACAGTCAACACATTCCCGATATCGAGGAAATATTGCCAGGAACTCTACTGCTAAACGACTTTAGCGGATTTGTCTCGTTGGACGAAAAACTCTTAAAACTACAGGGCTCATTTATAATCCAATACAGGAACTCTACAGTAACAATTGGAGAAAACATCTACAAGTCAAAAGAAACCAGCACGGTCGAACCGGAACCCCCACTTTTTCAATTAACAGCGGAAAAGTCGAAAATAGATGAAGTACTGTCACTACAAATGGTCAAGGAACTTAACATAAACAACACAAGAGTACTAGAGAAACTCAGAAGCGAAGGAATTATAGATTCTTCCCTGAATTATGGATCCGCCATCATCCTATTTGTAGTTACCCTAGGACTGATCATACGATTCATGCGAAGGCGCAAACCAACAGAAGGCTTGCCAGCTCCAGCGAAAACAACTGAAGAGCCATCCCCTCCCGGATCTGTACTCTTTTACGTTGCGACCGAGGACAGTCGCGTTTAAGGGGGAGGAGTTAACACCCAGAATGCTAAATGCTCAAGTAGGAGTATCGCCACACGCGCAAAATCACAAACAAAAACAAATTGGTTATGAGCGCGAGAAAAGCATAAGCACCAATTTCCCAACAGTAACCCTATACTGGCCAGAACGTTGCCCAATAGGCCCCTAATTGAGTTCAGCAGCCACGTGCGCTGAGCTTGCACTTCCCACCTTACGATCGTGGGAAAGCTTCAACGCAGAGAACGTCAGCAGAGGCAGCAGCAGCAGCAGCAGCACCTAGGTTACATTATTAATTATTAACATAAGAAAAGTTAGTTGTAAATCTGAACTCAAATAATAAAGTTTGTATTTTTTTTAAATAAAATACTATCTAAACTTTTAACTTATATATTCTTGATCAGGATCACTAGCCGAGTCGATCTAGCCATTTACGTCTGTCCCTCTGTCCGGATGAACGCTGAGATCTCGGAAACTATATGAGCTAGGCTACTGATTTGGCGTGCAGATTCCCGAGCTTCTTACGCAGCGCAAGTTTGTTTCAGTAGAGTGCCACGCCCACTCCCACGCCCACAAACCGCCCAAAACTGTGGCTCCTACAGTTTTGATGCTAGAATAAATGTATTGCTCTCGTCAATACCTATCGATTGACCCAAAAAAAAGTTTGCCACGTCCACTTTAACGCCCACAAACCGCCCGCAATCTTCAAAAAATCGTAAATTTGAACGTGGTTATCTCGGAAACTATCAAGGATAGAGAATTGGGATTTTAGATTAAGATTTCGTAGCCTTGTACCCAGTGCAAGTTTGTTATGCGAATTTGCCACGCTTACTCTAACGCCCACAATCCGCCTAATTTGCCACGCCCACTCTAACGCCCATAACGCTTAAATCTGTCTACCGCCGGTAGGTGGCGCAGTTCCCTTTGGTCCCTTCGGCTGAGTAACGGGTATCTGATAGTCGAGGTACTTGACTATAGTGTTCTTCCTTGTTTCTAAATCAACAAAGGGTGCGAAATTACGTGCTTATTGTGAGCTGTACGATTATTACTTGGCGGGTTACTGCATTCAACGATTCTCAACATATTTCATTGTAAAAGGTAATGTATTCTAGTTTATTTTTATTTTGACTGAACAAATAACAATTTTGTTTCTGTTTCTGTTTCTTTTAGAAATGGTTATTAGTAAATTTCCAATGTCGGAGCTGGACCTAAATAACATTGTTATTTGTATGTATGTATAATAAATGCAAAATATTGTAAGTATAAAAAATTATCTTTTTATTCAAGATTTTACAATTGGGAAAGACTCTTCTAGGTATCTTCTACAGGCATATGTAAAGTCACTTCTGAATGACTTCCGGAAGTTACTTCGTCGATATCGCATTCGGCTCGCGGAAGTGACTCCCGTCGGGAAGAAATGGACCACTTCGGCGACACTTCTAGGAGTGACTTCGGCGACACTTCCAGAAGTTACTTCGGAGATATCGCATTCGGATCGCGGAAGTGACTCCCGTCGGGAAGAAATGTGCCACTTCGGCGACACTTCTCGGAGTCACTTCGGCCACTACAGTCTCAGCCTGAGATGGAGCTTGCAGGTAGCCATGGGCATACCCACCGTGTCCTTATCGCGAAGGATGTCGGTGATTGTCCCTTGTCTTGCTAGCTCATCTGCTTTGCAGTTGCCCTCAATATTTTGGTGTCCAGGCACCCAGATGAGGTTGATTCTAAGATGAGTGGCCATCTCGTTAAGAGATTTGCGGCATTCAGAGATTGTTTTTGAGTTCGTTGTGTAGGAGTCGAGGGCCCTGAGGGCTGCTTGACTATCCGAGAAGATGAAAATGTCTATGTCGTGATGTACTGATGTGTCCAGGTGGGTCATGGCTTCCTGAATTGCCATGACTTCCGCTTTGAAAACACTACAGTGGTCTGGTAGGCGGAATGAGACTTTTATGTCTAATTCGGGAGAGAAGACTCCCCCACCTGCTTGGGAGTTAAGCTTGGAGCCGTCTGCGTATATGTTGACGGCGTTTTCGAATTGGTGTGGGAGGTTGTCCAGGTCTGTACGGGTGGGTATGATGATCTTGTATCTTCTTTCGAGTTTTGTATGTATGTTTTGTTAGGATACTGGAGTGACCCGTAGAGCCTGTGCCGTAGAGAATTGTGTTTAATGCTTCAGTGGCGGTGGTACGAAGCTCTCCACTGATGCAGAGTTCTGTGCATCTTTGGATCTTGTGAAGGATCCGGAGGTTGCAATTCTTTTCTAGGGAAGGCCACCATACGATGTTTCCGTAGAGGAGAATGGGCCTGACTATTGCAGTGTATAGCCAGTGCCATGATAGTTCCATGGGGGAGAAACCCCACTTCCTCCATACGGATTTTTTTACAAGCGAAGAGGGCTATGGCCGTCCACCTGGAGAGGGTGGATAAGGCTGTCTTATTAGATTGCAAAGAGTTTGCGGAAATTTGCCCTGCAGTAGGATAACCACGTCGTCCGCGTAGGCTACCATTTTAGTGCCCGCCTCTTCTAGAAGTGATAGCAGTTTGTTGACCACTAAAACCCATAGTAGAGGTGAGAGTACGCCCCCTTGTGGGGTTCCTCTGCTGACATTCCTGGTCGAGTGGGCCGATCCCATAGTGGAGTACACTACTCTGCTGGTAAGCATGGTGTGTATAAGTCCCACTATGGGCCGCTCAATGCCCAGTTCAGTCAGAGCACCAGTAATCGCCGTTGGGGTGACGTTATTAAAGGCGCCTTTTATGTCTAGAAACGCTGCCAGAGAGTATTCCCTATTGCGGAAACCTCTCTCTATACTAGATATTAGAGAGTGGAGGGCGGTATCTGTTGATCTACCCTTAAGGTACGCGTGCTGTGCGTCAGAGGGTAGGCTTTGATTGATGGTTAGCCTGATATGGATGTCAGTATGCCTTTTCAGGGTTTTCAACAAGAAGGAAGAGAGACTAATCGGGCGGAAGTCCTTTGGGTCGGTGTGGGAGTGTTTGCCGGCTTTCGGTATAAAAATTACCCTAACGTCCAGCCACCTTGTTGGAATATGGTTTAGAGCAAGGCAGCCGTGGAAGATGGCTGTCAGCCAGGGTAGGAAAATATCTAGTGTCCGTCGTAGCTGGGCTTAAAAGAGTTAACAGCCCACTTAATGCGGCCAGGGTTCGAGATGTTGTCTATACTCTGGTCGTCAAAGTTCTCCACTTCTTGGGCGTTTTTAGGGAAGTGGGTGTCTAACAGTAGTTCAAGGGTTTCCTGACTGTTTTCCGTCCAGCTGTCAGCATTGGTTTTGATAGCCAATGGTTGCTGGAGATTTTGCTAAAATTCTTCTGAGTCTGGATGCTTCTGCACTAGATTCTATGCTACTACAGAAATTAGCCCAAGCTCTTCGTTTTGCTATTCTAATTTCCTTTTTGTATAGGCTTAGTTTTGTTTGTATAAATTCCAGGAAGATTCGCTATTGTTGTATTTAGCTCTATTGAAGTAAGTTCTACACACCCTTTTAAGGTTCGCCAGGGTTGTGTTCCACCATGGGGGTTTGTGCTTTGCTTTGACTGTTCTGCTTGGGCAAGCCCTTTTTATGGCCTCACCGCAGATGTCAGTAAAAGTGTTAACAAGGTTATCTATTTCTTGACCGTTGCGTACGTGCGTCGGTGTAGCGTGTAGGTTCCTGCCGAGGAGATTTTTGTAGTATCCCCAGTTGGTTAATCTTAGATTAGCAATGTTCTCGGCGGGAGGACAGTCTAGAGTTATTGTAAATTCTATGTATCGCTGGTCTGAGACTGAGTGCTCGATCCCCACCTTCCACGCTTCTAGCTGGTTAAGTAGGGGATCAGATATAAGTGTAATGTCTAAGACTTCCCTCCTATTTCTAGTGATGAAAATTGGGTCATGGGCTGGGTACCCTCCGCTTCCTCCTGGAGAACAGTGCGCCCTGGTCGGGTCGTGTCCTGAGTGCACAGCTGCTTCAGGCTTTCTGTCAGCTCCGAGTCGGTTGACACGTAGCCAGTAAGGGTGGCCTCCTCGTGCTCCATTTCGTCGTCGCTTGGGGGATCGTACGACGCACAGGCAGCCAGGTTGTCTGCCGCTAGTTTGTATGAGTCGTAGATGCGAAGTTGCACCTTATCGAACCCGTAGCTCACCCGGTTTTGTTGCGCTGCGAGGGGTTCCAAGCAGGCCTGGTTCAAGAGGATTACCACGTTCATAGTGACGCGCTCGGTTTTCTCCACCTTGACCACAGACGGTTGTCTGTCGGAAGTTTCGGGTTGAACCTGGTCAGCATGCTGAGTATAGCCCCTGGTTCCGAGGGTTCCGACGGCAGCCACACCCTCGCTCTCGGTCGAGACGGGATGTCTGCAGCCTCGCAAACTGCCAACTTGGCCCCGGGGTAGACTTCGCCGACCTTGTTAATGTCAACCTTGTAAAGTGCTGCCGATCTCTCGTCCTCACAGGCAATCAACTTAACGTTGCCCTGGTACCACCCTGCATCTGTGCAATCGGGTGGCGGACCTGGGTTCTCGTCCAGCACTTTTAAGGCCACTGATGCAAGGGCCCGTCTAACCAGACCCCATTGGTTCCTTGGGATCCTTCCGCCTTCATCGCTCTGGTCGGTGACCTACTTCAGCAAAGGATCTCGACCATGTGCCGCGGTTGGTTATCTTGGCCTCTCGCTGGCTCGCTGGTTGAGCTGTCTCCCAAGACCTCTTTCGCTTGTTGCTGTTGCTGGTGTTCATAGCGATGTCGAAGTCTGGGATTACCGCCTTTGCCCAGGCTATGTCCTCTTGGATTTTTTGGTAATCCAATTTCATCGTTTGATCCTCACTATCAGGTCGGCGGCCAGCCGTTTGAGGATCCGGAAAGCTTTCTTATGTTCAAGAGGTCCTGCCTGGTTAGGTGGTTTTTTCTTGAACTCCTTTGCCCTGGTACTCACCACGAGACCGGCTTTGGCGCTGCCCTCCGGTTGGAGTAGCTGGTTAGCCACACCTACGCTGGTGGGAGGCTTGGGCTTGTCATTGTGGTGAGTTGGGCTTAGCCGGCTGCGTTGTTCGCTGGCCTTGGCAAGGGTAGACGTCACATGGACTAGGGTATTCGGAGCCGTGATCTTGCTCTTCTTGCCGTCGTTGGTTACGACTTCCGACTTTTTGAGAGTGTCAGGCTTTTTGTATTATTATTTAAGTTCTCCATGTTAAAATCCCACGAGCTGCAGAGAAGGGACAGGTCCACCCGGGCAGAGATCCGCTGTACCCGGGTAAGGCTGACTTAGAACAGGCGGTCGCCACTTGTCTGTGGGAAGGGGGTATGTGTGAGCTATTTGTCGGAGGCGGCAGCACAAGCGCGACGTCGGTACTGCTACGGCGCAAATACCCGCTGACTGTCCGGGGCTACTTATTTACGCTTAGTGTTGAGGGCTTGGGCTATCCAACTTCCACGCTTATTCGTAGCTTCCCTGGAAAACCAGGGCGCTCGCTATCCGCAACTTGCGACCTGTTCGGTAACCTTCAGCTCGGCGCCCTCCGAGCCATCCCACTAGCTCTTTGGCCGAATTACGATGTTTCTACCCCTCAATGGGGGAAGAATGTTCGTACCCAAGGGTGCTCAACATGACCAACACCCAAAAAATCAAGCAGTAGCCAAGTTGGGAACAGTACCAGGCGCTTAGTAGCACCCACTGCAGATGAGAATTGCTGATCAGCATGTCTCACTAACTCACCGTCTCACCGACTCAACGGTACCCGCCAATGCAGTCAGCACATTTTGCAGTGTCAACCGAGCCAACTACGCAACTGCTACTATAATCACAATTCCCTGACCTACTTTAGAATATAGCTTATTTCACTAGCCATTAGACTAAACTTCCGTGTTCAAAGTAGTATATAAACATGTATCAAATAAAGAATAAGACAGTTATCAACGCAACTCATAACTCCCCGGTTCTACATCCTACCTCTGGGAATAGGGCTCGTAATACACTATCTCAATTAGCAGCTCAGCTGCGCTGCGCAGCTCAGCATCGCAGTAACCATCGTAACCATTGCCGCGACGCGATCTTCTTGCTAGTGTCTACTTCGGTTAGGCACAAACAACTACTTAAGATTCTGTTCCAATTTCGACAAGGCATTATAGCTGTGTGCGCCGACATCAGAGAAATGTTCTTGAAAGTAAAGGTAAAAAAATCAGATCTAGACTCCTTCAGATTCCCATGGAGGGATTTCGATGGCAATATTGAGGTATATAAGATGCAATTACTAATATTCGGAGCTATATGTTCACCTTGCTGTGCGCAGTATGTAAAAAATCAAAGTGCGTTAAATGCCACGAACAGGAAAGAGGCTGTTATTAGGGCCATAGAAGAAGTTCATTATGTAGATGATTTTGTAGCTACTACAACTTTGATTCATTCCTGTTCGATATTAAAATTAAAGCAAGGAATAAGAGTTCCAAACAAAAGTACACAAACTCCTGGAGAAATTGATAATTACTGCCATCGAAAACAGTACCGTATTGCTCAGCAGTTAAAGGATGTATTTTGGAGACGTTGGAGAAGAGAGTACCTTCTTACTTTAACGAAGCGCACAAAATGGTTTGCACCAACCAAGCCAATTAAATCGGAGATCTAGTATTGATCTGTGATGAAAATTAACCCCGAGGAGGCTGGAAGATGGGCCTTGTTACACAAACGTTTAAGGCAAAAGATGGTTAAATTCAAATTGCGGAGGTGCAGACATCAACTGGTGCACTTAAACGCCCCATCTCTAAGCTAGCGGTTCTGGAAGTTTTAGGTAAAACGACTTAAGCGTTCTACGGTGATGGGAATGTTGCTGGAGAAAATAAATGTTGAATTTAACCGCCCTAGTTTGAATGCGTTACACTTAAGTCACCAACGCAGCCTGTGAAGAACAATATCTAATATATATATACAAAATTGGAAAGAAGCGTCGAACAATCAAAGCGTCGGGTCCAAAAAATTTATGGATTTACATTGAATTAAAGCAGTCTAATAATTTTAATAAACGGAGAAAACGAATGTTTGATGGTTTCTGAGCAACGATATCATTGAAAATTGCTGTTTTATATTGTGCAAAACGTGGCGGTCGGTTTAACCCTATCAACAAAGTCCTGGCATTACGCCTGGAGAGAGTATAACAAGCCAGAAGGGATAGCGGTCGATCGGTACGGTCTCGAGTGGAGTTGTCCAGGAGAGCCCTAAAGCCCTACGGTTTCGACTTGCGAGGTCCCGGAGCGGCGTGCCCGAACCCCGAGTACCAAAAGCCACGCTACGTCCAGCCGCGCAGCCAGCACCGCCAGGAGCAGTGCGCAAGATAGCGTTAGCAGCAAGCCAGCCACCACATCACGACAGCCACGCAACACAGAGCGAGCCACGCGGAAACGTCCCGGAACATAAGCAGAAGGGTGAGGCTACGGTGGAACGTTCGTTTACACTAGGCGTGGAAGCGAAGTAAAGCGCGAGGCAGCTTCCGCCTTGACTGTCCGCGCGGGCTGAGCGGAAACCCCAGTGGGACCATCCGGGACAGAGCAAGGGACAGGCGGCGGTGTGTCGAAAGGAGTGATCCTGGAGAGCGCAGCTTCTGTTCACCCTAGTCTAAGAACGGTGACGCTTCCCTAAGCCCGTACGGCTGATCCCCCTCGCGAGTCCGAGTCGTTGCAAGCAGTCACCGAGTCAACGCGTCAGGGACGAGCGGAGGGCGAGCATCTTCAGGGAGCCGCAAGGATCTTCAGGGAGCTGCAGGACTGGAGCACCGAGTCAACAAGGCGAGAGGTCGTCGAGACAACCAGGACCGTTAGAAGTACCGAAGGCCACAAGCGGCGAGTCAAGGCCAACCAAGCTGCCAAGATATTTGTACTAATATACCCGCAATAAACCCACTACGAACCCGTGAATTGTGTGCTTTCTCACTGAGCTACTGGGCGGTCACGTTTATATAAATTTGGTAGGACGAACACACAATCTACTGAGCTAGCCGCACGAAAATCAGTCAAATCGTTACATTGTAAACCAGTGCCAGTGAATGGTATGGACTTGGCAGCCATTTGTTAAAAATTGGTATTCACCAGCGGGAATCTGTGAAATCAATAACTTAGAAAATTAAACTGCTAATACTAAGCTGTTCTCCACGGATTGTTGATGGTAAATTGAATTGTAGGTAAATCTTGTCTTCTTAGAGTCTGATATCTTTGACTATATTCTGCTAGTTACATGTTATGAGTTAATATCTGGGATTTCGGGTGCTCAATAATCCAGTAAAATGATAAAAGTTTAACAACCTACTGTTAGGAAAAGATCAGAAATACAGCGAAAATAAAGTAGAGGATGCCGTTAAAGAGGGAGGCCAGAACCAGTTTAAAAATTGTGTACATTGCTAAGAAAGGAAAATAGAAAATCAAAAGAAATGTACAGTTTAGGTAGCTGGGACAGCCACTTGAAAAGTCAAGTCTGTTACAGTGGTGGGTGTGGCTAGGGGTTGAAGCATGCAATACAATTCTAAACCTGTTTACATGATGGATAAAATGATATTAGTTAGAGAAGGATAGAAATATCTTAAATATGAATTACAAGTACGCATCTATGTTGCGGTGATTGGTCGGGGCTGACAAACCGTCATTATGAAATATGAGCAACATATATTTCACCGGCGGGAAATTAAAGGGATCCAAAAGATCAATTTTATGAGAGAAGACTAATACTGTTTTTGAAAAATGAAGTAGGCACATGAAAAGTCAATACTCAATTAGTTAGAGAATATCAAACAACTAGATTTATCAAGCATTTTGATTGAAAAAATAAAAGTATTAAATTAATATATTTTTTTTACTATCCAAATAGAAGAAAATTTCGTTAATGGTTTTTGGGTCAAGGGATAATATTCTATGAATTTTATCCATTACCTAGACCTTTGCGCCTGCATCGAGGCATTTTAGCAATCCTTTGTAACATAACAATTTGTGTTGTTGGTAACAGTTATAAATGGTTCGCAAATAAAAACTACTTTAGTAATTATATATTATAAGACCTTTTTTATGAAAGGATAATATTCTATTAATTTTTTCCATTACCTTGACCTTTGCGCCTGCGTCGAGGGATTTTAGAAATCCTTTACACTACCACCTGTCTTTATTGTAGGTAGCCGACATGACTCTGGGGTTATGATACGGTTAGCAATGGGTGGTTTGCTTAATGGGATCTAAATTATCGGTGACAAATTTATAAGTGACAGTTACATGCATTTTGGACAAAGGATACTATTGGTCATTTAGGTGTGGGTATACACATTTATTATAGTGATAGAAAATGGGATAATCACAGGGTTCGCCGTAGCGATTTCGATTACGTTCCCAATTATAGTTAGTTTGAAATCGTTTTTTGACATTCATATATTTTGTTCCTTCTAGACATTTTATTGTAGCTAATAACTATAGTTATGGGTTGTAAGGCTAGCTATTGTAGTTAAGGATACGCATACTATACCTACATAAGATGAAGGAATATGAAAAAAGGAAATGTTTTATTTTTACATTATACAAGTTAAAGTGGATTATATTATTATATGTTCTTAATATCTGTCAACATGAATAGAAATCGATTATCAAAACAGCTTCTAAACATCTTTTTTAGACAGCTTGTGAACAACCAATTTCTTAATTATTTTTACAATCACAGGATACATCTTTTCCCAACATAATCGGACATGTTCCCCTAAGATTTATATATCAATCTTCAGATATTTTAGTTGTGCGTTCTTTCTCACGTACACAGCAAACACATTGAAAATTAGAGTGTAAGTTCTTACTTCACATCGAAAGTCGTCTAGTGATCAAGAATTTTTGATCATCCTTAACAAAAGACTATAACAGCTCGTAGAAGTTAATAACAACTAGTAACCAGATAATAACAATTAGTAAACATGAAGTAAACAGATACTAAAGAGCTAGTAACCAGCTAATAACATCTAGTAAGCAACTTGTATACATCTACTAAAGCTACTAAGCAGATAGTAACCATCTAATAATAGCTCATAACAGTTAACAATAGCTAGTGATCAAAGTCCAAGCAGCTCAACCGCTATCATGAATCACGAAAAGCAGATGAGTATTGTAATTAAAGAGTTTATTAAACTAATTCAAAATATTAGACAATGATGCCTTACTCATAAAGTTAGTATACAAATAGAATAGAACTAGAAAACTAGAACTAGAAAAATAGTTGGCAACAAAAACAGATATTACCAGGTCCCAACACAATCGATTTAGCGTCACTTGTGAACAGATGTGTTTACTTTTGTGCTCTGAGTTTTTGTTTTATTCAGTGATTTTTTGCGAGTGTCTTGTGTTTGTTATTTAACAAAGCATAGCCTAATAGTTGTGTTAGTGTTCTTGACTAGATCCCCTAGTAAACGGGTATGTGGTTATAGTTATTTTAACATTTCTATTAGATTTGTTTAATCTCCTAGCGTTGTTAGTGTAATTTTACACTCACTAATCTTGCTAAAACTCTTTTATTCCCACTCTCTCTCCCGCGCTCTTATTTTTTTTCGTGTTTTGTGCCTTTGTGGTTTTGGAATTTGATCCCAGTGCCAAATTTACTTGAGGTATTTTTCATATTTTATTTTAATTTATTTCATCTCCTTTAAATGGCTCTTGTCTGCTGTAAGAAAAATTGTACTCTTTCGTCTTCAACTAAAGACCCTTTTATTTTCTGCTGGCTCTGCGAATCGATGATGCACGTTAAATGCGCAGGATTTACTGGCAGAGTCAAAGACTTCATTGATCTTAATTCTGGTCTCATGTGGTCATGTGGATCCTGCAAGGAAATGGTAGTTGAGATGAGCGGCTTTATGAAGCAGACTCGAGACAGCCTTTTGAATCTCTCAGGTGCTTTTAAACAGCTCAATGAGGGGTTCAATTCCGTTTGTGCCCAATTTAATAATAAAAAATTACTTACTGAGTCGCCTAAACGCAAAAAAGCCAGCTTAGCGGCAGTTAATACGGTCACGGTATCCTCCCCAAATCCGAACTTGGTAGCTGCAGCAGTTTCTGTCGACACTGGGGTACGTGAACCAACTGCGCCTAGGGATACAGCTGATTCAGGTGGAGTCACTGTTTCTCGAAGTCTGGTGGTAAAAAAATCTTCAGTGCCGGCTACGGTGCCGACCGTACCTATAGGTACAGAAGGTACCGTTTCTGGCTCTCAGCTTAGTGTGGTTCAATCTGCTGCTGGGGGACGTAAGAAACTGTCAGTTGTTCCGCATAGGAAGCAATTATTTGTTTCTAGATTCACCCCAGATATCACATCTGAGGATGTTTTGGAATTTATACGGGAAAAATTCCCATCCGAGAATATTTCAGTTGAAAAATTTCGGTTTTCATACGCTCGTAGTATATCCTCCTTTAAAATATTTGCACCGCCTGATGTGTTTAAGGTACTACTTTCTGAAAGCTTTTGGCTTAATGATGATTTAGTAATAAAAGAATTTGTTTCCAATAAACCGAGAACAAATAACAGACCTACCACTGCGCCAAAAAACTAAAAAGTTTATTTTTGGCTTATCAAAATGTTAGGAGACTAAATATGAAGCTACCCAAGCTTTATGCTGACTTCTCTGCATTTACTGCAGATGTTTTGGCTTTTACGGAAACTTGGCTGAAACCAGAGATATCTGACTATGAAGTTCTGTCAAATAACTTTAATGCCCATAGAACCGATCGATCCTCACGTAGGGGAGGCGGTGTGCTGATTGCCGTTACCACTAGCCTAACATCCGAAAAAATTCACTATGATACCCCTAACGAAATTAAATTTGTTAGTGTGAAAGTTTCCTTGCAATCCTTATCTATTTTTGTTACATGTTCCTATATTCCTCCTGGCTCTGATCTAATAATTTATGAGCACCATCTGTTTTCGATAAAATCTGTTCTATCCCTTCTTTCAAACAGAGACCTTTTGATTGTTTTGGGTGACTTTAATCTCCCTGATATTTCTTGGCCTACTCCTACTGACTCACTTGTCGCTATACCCTTATCCGTCCATGATTTTGTAGATGGCCTTTTAGAATTATCGTTACAGCAAGTAAGCTTTATACGGAATTCATTAAATAGACAACTAGATCTTGTGTTTGTTTCAGACCCGTCTGAAGTCACGGTATCTAGAATTGACGCTCTTGTTGTACCTGAAGACCGATATCATCCAACAATAAAATTGACAATCTGCCTCCCATGCGTTGATACCCTCTCTCCTTTAGTTCCTCAAACTAAAATTAGATGTTTTCGAAAATGTGACTATAAAAAACTTAACGATTTTGATTTCTCAATATAATTGGACAGACTTGTACAATTGTATGGATATTGAAAGTGCCACTGAACTATTCTATATAGTGTTAAATACTTTTTTTAATGAATGCGTTCCTGATAGGCTTCTTTCAAAGCTAAACAGGCCTCCTTGGTTTACCAATGCGCTTCAAAGACTTAAAAACCTCAAAACAAACACCTATAAAAAGTATAAAAAATCGGGTAAGCCATCGGATTTTTCGAAATATGTGGTGGCTCGATCGGATTTTAATGTTCTCAATAGTCATTGCTATTCTATGTATTTAAGTCGATGTAAATTCGAATTTTCAAATGATCCGAAGCAGTTTTATAACTTAGTTAATGCCAAGCGTAAGTCGTCGGCATTGCCTTCATCGGTACGTTTTAACTCAATGGAGGCATCGACGGAATCTGAAATTGCTGATTTATTTGCCGAGTTTTTCCAAACTACTTATAGTTCGGCTGCTTGGTCAAATTCTAACTACCCTAATCCCTTGAATAGGGCAAATTGTATTTTTACCCCTGAAATTACGGAAAGTTCTGTCTTAAGAGACTTAGCAACCACAACGCCAACTTATTCTCCCGGTCCAGATGGACTCCCCGGGTGTGTGCTTAAGTTTTGTGCATCAACCATATGTAAACCGATTCTTAAACTTTTTAATTTGTCTATTTCATCATCAGTTTTTCCTACTATCTGGAAGGACTCTTTTATCATTCCACTTCACAAAAAGGTATTGTTACTTCTCATTTGCAACATTTATGTTCCTCGCTAATATCACCGTGTCAGCATGGTTTTGTTAAGCGTAGATCGACCACCACCAACCTTCTTGAATTGTCATCTATTGTAATTAATGGATTTAAGAAAAAATGCAGACTGACGTTATATATAAAGATTTTAGTAAGGCCTTTGACTCTGTCAACCATTCTCTTCTATTATTCAAATTAAATCAGCTTGGATTTTCATGTAATCTATTAACTTGGATTTCAAGTTATTTGAATGGTAGGACTCAGAGGGTTATATTCAAAAATGCTGTTTCAAAATTGATCTACGTGACATCTGGAGTGCCTCAGGGTAGTCATTTGGGTCCTTTGCTGTTTACTTTGTTTATTAACGATCTTCCCTCTACCATAACACATTCTCGTGTACTAATGTATGCTGATGATGTTAAGCTTTGTTTATCATATAATGATATAGCGCCGGGTTTCAACTTACAGTCAGATATTGATTGTTTTCAGGGATGGTGTGAGTACAACCTTTTAAATTTGAACTGCCTTAAATGCAACGTTATGACTTTTTATAGGGGTACTCCTACTTTTGTTAGTTACTCTCTTCAAAATACGTCACTCGACCGTATATATTCCGTTAATGACTTAGGCGTTCTTCTGGACCCAAAACTTAAATTTGACTGCCACATAATGTCCACTGTCAACAAGGCCATGAGTGTTCTTGGGTTTATAAAGCGTTGCTCAAAAGAATTTGATGACCCTTATACAACCAAATTATTATTTACCTCCCTTGTTCGTCCTATTTTGGAATATTGTTCTTCGGTTTGGAGTCCACAATGTCAAGTGCACATTGACCGTATTGAGTCGGTACAAAAAAAATGTTTTCTTTTTGCCCTTCGTAGTTTGAACTGGGATCAAAACGTAAGGCTACCTTCCTATCAGAGTAGATTACTATTGCTTAATTTACCTACACTTGTAAATCGTAGAACAATGCTTGGTACTATTTTTATGCAAAATCTTATTAGAGGTGATATTGATTCTGTAGAACTTGTAAACCGCCTAACTTTCAATGTCCCTGCTTGAATCAGACATTAAATTGAAAGACGCTCTTATATTAGGTAATGATGCTTTTGAAATAGGTTATAATGTTAATACGGGATAGAACAAATGAATGCTTTAAAAATAATCCAACATCTGAGAAAGATTTCATTTTGAGAATTATTTTACATCTATCTATGGGAACCAAGCAAAAATCTGCGTTTGGAACGAAGATTAATAGCCGACATATTTCTTACAGAGGGATGGAGTCAGAAATTTAATTATATACAAATATACATAAAATATAATTAATTATGAATTTAATGAAATATGTTTACAATAATAAAATAAATAACAAAATATGAAATGATCCTGCAAAATTTGTTTCTGACTGTAATTAAACCTACAGGTACAAATGAAGAGGAAGTATTTTATTCAATGTCCTTGGGTCTTGGGCATGTGACTTTGATGACGGTCAGGTAATGATAGTTCACTGCAAGTGTGTTTGGCTAATACGTCTTAGAAACTTTAACTTGTGTACTTTGATAATTCTTAATAAGAGACTATAGCAACTCATACCACTTGTTAACAGATAGTTACCATCTAAAACCAAGTACTTTACAGATACTATACAGATAGTAACCATACAAAACCAAGTACTGTACAGGTACTATACAAAATGTAACCATCCAAAAACAAGACTAAACAGAAAGTAACCATCAAAATACTGCTAGGTAACAACTAAATACAACGTGTCCAACGTGTCAAGTCTATGTCGGTATGACTACTACCCTAAGAAAATTGTATATCTCTGGATAATCTTCAAAGTCAAAATCTATTATATTCTGGATGGAGCAGTGGATACGAAATTTCTACGGGACTCCACTTCAACTTTTCTGTACCATTAAAAAATTTGTTGGGATTTGCTGAGGATTATAAAAAAGTTTTGTTAAATTGTAAACATGAAGTAGTGTTGATGCTAACTAAAAATCTTGGCGATGTGTTTAAACAAATCAGAAATGAACAAAACTTTTAGACTGGAAATGACGAATAAAGCCTGGAAAAATCCCCATGTAATTCTGAGCGATTTTGCAAAAATTAAGATGTACGATATTATTAAAAGTGGTGTAAACCTATCAATCGCATTCCAGAGTTGGTATTCATATGCTAACCCCACATTGGGGTATTGGAGTCAACACAGCTGGAATGTGAAATTGTCGGCTAACCGCGAACAAAATTTGTAATAATTGGATTTATACTAAATGGAGAACTTATCACAAATAATTTATCAAACTTGAAAGTTCACTTTAATTCTGAGTCATATCCGTACAATAATCTGAACCTTGATTTTAGTAAGAATCAGTATGGTCACCTATATGAATTGTGTACAAGATTTCAATCTAGTAACTATAATCGTGAATCACAACCATTTTTGACCCCAAATGAATTTAAATTGAAGGGTCCTATTATTGTGGTTGATCTTTCATAGCAAAACGAATTAGTGAAAACTGGAACTGGAAAACTGAACTGAAGACACCAAGTCATGAAAATACCCAAGCTTATTGGCCCTTATTGAATATGACCCATTAAACGGACTAGAAAAATGTTGAAAGATACTGTTTCGATTGATGTTCAAGGTTTATAATAATTTTATTCTAAAGGAAATTGGAATTGTATTCGAATCCAAACTTGAATAATAGTTTTTTAATAGAACCACCATATGATTTTACTTTGCTAAATACAAAATCTCGACTGCATTTTTGGTTAACCAATACACATAACAAAATTTTTTAGAATAATGGAGAAAACAGTTGTCCACAAACTCGAACGTATCTAAAGACAATTACAAGCGGAAAAAAATTTATTTGTAAAGGTGTGAAAAAGACTTTTTCACACTTTTTTTTTGGGAGTCGTCAACTTATTAATATTGAGAAAATGGGCTGTCCATCATTGAACAGGTTTAAAGGAAACCTGTTTCCCTATTGTGAAACATACCTTAAGGGCAGGGTTTGTACTCCTAACAATGTATACATTATTTTGACATTTTTCAAAAGTAGTTTCAAAACAATAAAATAATTTTTATACATCATTTTAAAGTTGAGACTAGATGTGTAAGGATACGCAAGAAAACAAAATTAACAAAATGAAATTTCATGAGGACAGATAACACCAATTTACAATAAAAAATCGATGAAATACGCTTTCAAGGAAACCTTTGTTTTCCGGTAAGGTACATCTCCCTTATCAAGAAAAGGGCACTTAAAATTTTTTCTATGGTACCAATTTTTTTAAAGTGTAAAAAACGTTTTTCGCACTTTTTTATTTTCTAACTCGAGTTCTGATAAACCGAATTCGGTCAGCAAAGACTCATTTTACAGGTAATAGAATGCCCTTTAACTTTCTTATACAAATCATCCATTCATTTAGAAGCTACAATTCGTTAAAGTTGAAAAAGTTGAAAAAATTGCAAAAACGCTGGCATAAACGGCTTCTTTAAAAATACACGCCTAAAAAATTAGTTTTATGTTGTTTTCTTGAAGGCTGAACCTTAACGGAGAATATGCGCCATTGATCACGACAATCCGTTGGTTAATCGATTTTTCAAAGATTTTTAAAGGTATGTACCCAAGTTCAGTATTCGGTTGCAGCGGCCGTTAAACATTATTTTAAATTTTCAGTGTTGGAGAACGTAAGAATTTGGTGCAAGTTGTATTGCATAACGTCAGTTTCCTTGCTATTTCCTTGCTCAAAAAATATGAAAATGATTTCCTCGTAACTGCAATCGCATACTTTTTAGCTTGCCCAGCACTAATAGCAAGGACCAATTATTGATCAGTATTTTCAATACCTTCTAATCAAACAATGTTCATGAATCGAGGTGGACATGATCTCAAAACTACGAAATATGGTGAACACTTAACATTTTGTAATCCTGAATTGACATCGGAAACGTGCGCCTGCCTCTTCTATGCAAATAGCCGGAACGAAGCCAGAAAATTAATTTCAATATATAATAAAACATGTTCGCAATATTAAAATAAATGCTACAAAATAAACTTCTGACTTTTTATTTCGAGCTAAAATTACAGGTACGGAGAATGGAAAATATTTCCTTGAGTGAGATATGTCGGCTACTTTCGAGTTGTTGCGCGGTCGAAATTTCAACCCCTACTATGGGACGTATTAGAGCTAGCAGTCAGTCGTGAGGTCGTTGGCGTGGGACCCATGATTTTGTCAATGAGCGTGAGCAGTCAGGCTTGTGCATGTGATCCTTTTATTGCGGTTAGGTAATGGAAAGGTGCGCATGTTCGGGTAGCTCTTGCATGAATCCCTTCTATGACATGTTTATGACCCATTTGTGGAAAGGAGAGAATCTTAGACAATTTACCAGTTAAACGTACTGCGGCGGAAACAAAAATGTGTGTTTGAAAATATTCCGCAAATGGGGGAGCCATTAATTTGCTAATTGTCCCAGAACCCATCTTTCCCTACTACTCACATTGATGTAAAAGGTCCCGTTTGAACGTTATTAATAAACAAAGGTGACCACATTTACCAGCTCAGAAAACTGCCTGAGCATTGAACTTTTTTTGTGCGTATTCAAACTCTATTTAACGGACCTGGAAATTTTATATGATGTTAGACAGCTTAATATAAGAAACTTTAGTTCTTCCACTATTGGAAAAACTCGCTAGTTTGGCGGGAAAACAGCTTTAAATATCTAAAATTTATAAGCCCTTAACTTGCGAACTACTAAAGCTTCAGCCTTGTGCTATAGTTTTTATACCCGTTACTCGTAGAGTAAGAGAGTATACTAGATTCGTGGGAAAGTATGTAACTGGCAGAAGGAAGCGTTTCCGACCCCATAAAGTATATACATTCTTGATCAGGATCACTAGCCGAGTCGATCTAGCCATGTCCGTCTGTCCGTCTGTCCGTATGAACGCTGGATCTCGGAAACCATAAAAGCTACAATACTGGGATTAGGCATGCAGATTCCTGAGATTCCTGCGCAGTGCAAGTTTGTTTCAGCAGAGTGCCACGCCCACTCTAACGCCCACAAACCGCCCAAAACTGTGGCTCCTACAGTTTTGATGCTAGAATACAAATTTTAACTTAAATGTATTGTTCTCATCAATACCTATCGATTGACCCAAAAAAAGTATGTATGAACGTGGATATCTCGGAAACTATCAAAGATAGAGACTTGGGATCTCAGATTTAGATTCCGTAGCCTTGTACTCAGCGCAAGTTCGTTACGCGAATATGCCACGCCCACTCTAACGCCCACAAACCAACCGAACCTGTGGCGCCCACAATTTTCATGCTAGATATACAATTTTAACTGAAATGTATTGATCTCGTCAATACCTATTGATTGATCCAAAAAAATTTAACACGCCCACTCTAAGGTCCATAACGCTTAAATCTGTCTACCGCCGGTAGGTGGCGCATTTCAATCTCGCTTTGCTGCTTGCATATCTCCATTTCCCTTTGGTCCCTTTAACTGAGTAACGGGTATTTGATATTCGAGGTACTCGACTATAGCGTTCTCCCTTGTTTTTTAATCCGATCTTCAAAAGCTTTTTTTATGATTGCTCAAAAACGGCCCCGTTTGAAAGTTATTAATAAAATAATTTATCTAGCATAAAAATTGTGGGAATACAGTGAGAACTATTTAATTTCCAGTGTTCTGCCAATTCAGGTCCCCAAAACTTTCCAAGATTTTCTCTCTGTATATCCGCAGTCGCTAAAATATTGGACATATTTTTTCGTTTTTCCAAATACAGTCCACATACAAATAAATCGAAAACGTCCACCACAACACATACCCCGCCGGCAATAATTATTTAATCAATTTAAAACCTGCGAACATTACATACATACATATCCATATCTACATACATAGAAATATCTACACACATTCGCATATAATTTTAACTCCACTATCCCGTTCCGACTAATTAAAGTTTTCCGTCGGCCATCCGGTTAAAAATAATAAAATAAAAATTACACCAACAGGTGTGAAAATTTTTTGGTCATTTTATTTTATTTACCACCATCAAACTTTTTAGTATTTTTTTGATATTTGGTATTTACTCCGTAAAATTTGTTTTATCCAGGGAAAATAATACCAGCACTACACCGCATGCATAACAACTTCCGTCCACCAATTTTTCGGTATATTTTAGTATTTTTTCCCTCGGAGTATAAAATTAAATTAAAACAAGGAAGAACGCTATAGTCGAGTACCTCGACTATCAGATGCCCGTTACTCAGGTAAAGGGACCAAAGGAAAATGGAGATATGCAAGCAGCAAATGCGCCACCTACCGGCGGTAGACAGATTTAAGCGTTGTGGGCGTTGGAGTGGGCGTGGCAAAGTTTTTTTTAATCAATCGATAGGTATTGACGAGACCAATACATTTCAGATAAAAATTTTTATCTAGCACGAAAATTGTGGGCGCCACAGGCTTGGGCGGCTTGTGGGCGTTAGAGTGGGCGTGGCAAACTTTTTTTTTGATCAATCGATAGGTATTGACAAGACCAATACATTTCAGTTAAAATTTTTTATCTAGCATGAAAATTGTGGGCGCCACAGATTTGGGCGGTTTGTGGGCGTTAGAGTGGGCGTGGCATATTCGCGTAACAAACTTGGGCTGCGCTCAAGCCTACGGAATCTAAATCTGAAATCCCGTTTCTCTATCTTTGATATTTTCCAAGATATCCGCGTTCATATTTACGATTTTTTGAAGCTTGTGGGCGGTTTGTGGGCGTTAAAGTGGGCGTGGCAATTTTTGTTTAGGTCAATCGGTAGGTATTGATGAAAACAACACATTTCAGTTAAAATTTTTGTTCTAGCATCAAAACTGTGGGAGCCACAGTTTTGGGCGGTTTGTGGGCGTTAGAGTGGGCGTGGCACTCTTTTGAAACAAACTTGCGCTGCGCAGGAACCTCAGGAATCTGCATGCCTAATCCCAGTATTGTAGCTCTTATAGTTTCCGAGATCTCAGCGTTCATACGGACAGACGGACAGACGGACATGGCTAGATCGACTCGGCTAGTGATCCTGATCAAGAATATATATACTTTATGGGGTCGGAAACGCTTCCTTCTGCCTGTTACATACTTTCCGACGAATCTAGAATACCCTTTTACTCTACGAGTAACGGGTATAACAATACTCTAATACTACATAATCAACAAATAGCATCCTCCGGCCAACAACTTATTGGCATATATTGGTATTTTTTCTTCATTCAGAAGTTTAAATAAAGGCGAAATAATACAATTACTCCACCGGGGACTATATATTAACACATATTTGGTATTCCCCCCCCTCAATTTATTTTAATCGCAAAAAATACCAGCACTAAAAAATATATACCAAACTTGATCCCAATTACAATATACATATACCAAAAAGGTCTCCACGGGTGATATACGAACTCCTTACTCACCGTTCCTAATCCATATCATTGGGTTTAATTCCGCAAAGTAAGCCAGGTCGGTACTTGCTCCAATTTCTATTTCTCCGATCCACTACTTTTTTTGTCGACACCTCGTTCCACTGTTCCAGAAGTGGGCCAGGTTTCCTATTTATTCGACATAAACAAAGGCGAGCAGATTCTGACCCAAAAAAGGTAATTTTTAAAAATGTCCGTTTGAAGTGATAACAACAAGTTGTCTATTCCACCTGCCGTAGTTCCAGGTATATCCGTAGATCCACCCACACCCGAACTAACCGCTAAGTCCTCGTCGCCCCGAAAAAGGGTCACCAGTGCAAACATCAAAATGGCACTAACACCTTCCCAAATTGCCCTAAGCAAATTTATTGAGGTCTCAGATCGGCTGAGTGAGTTTGAATCCAAAACAAACACTCCTTCGCCGATCCCTCCTACTCTGTTCATGATAAACATCCGCCGCGAAGAAATACGCGCGTTATGGGACCGCACCAAGGCAGAATACGATGAATGCACCAGGTGCATAGCAGAAGCCGGAGACAGTGCAGCTGATAGCTTGCCAATTCTCAAAGCTAAATATGGCTACTGCTATTCCGTTTATGAGAGATGTGGGGCTCAGATCGCGGATATGATAGCCCAAGCTCCACAAGTTCAAGCTGTTCCTACCCAGACTTACATTTCCTCTCGCTGTCGGCTGCCTCCGTGCGATACCGAGGTTTTCACCGGAGATTATCTGCGGTATTCCGACCTTTGGGGATCTGTTTACGGCCCTTTATATAAACAATCCAAGGCTGACGCCAGTCGAAAAACTTTTTCACCTAAGTGCCAAAACAAGTGGCGATGCACACACGATAGTGTCGAGCTCCCCCCTTACTAACGATGGCTTTCGCTCTGCTTGGGCTAACCTAACTGAGCGTTTCGAAAACAAGCGGCTGTTAGTATATAGCCAATTAATAATTCTGTTTAATGTGCAGTCCGTTAATCAGGAATCTGGGTCAGCTATCCGTGAACTTCAACGCACCATCCAGGTTTGCCTCACGGCTTTAGAAATTTCCGGAATTGAAACCGAAAATTGGGATTGCCTCTTAATACATGTGCTCCTCTAATAGCTCACGCTATCCTTGTGGGAACAGTCCCCGCACAACAAGGCCGAGATTCCGACGTGGCAGGAGCTGAACGCCTTCCTTACGGAGCGTCACCGGACCTTAGAAGCCATAGACGACGTACGGCCGTCAGGCTCGAGTCAATCTCTGCCAAAAACATATGCCCCCACTGCAGCGCCTCGAAGAATAAATTCTTACGAGACAAGGGTAGCACCCAAGCCAAAAGGATGTGACCTTTGTAAGAAGTAAAACCATTCTGTCCGCACATGTGCACGGTTTCTCCAGACGACGGTCGACGAGCGGTCGGCATATATAAAGAGGAAGCAGCTGTGTCTGAACAGCTTCGCACGAGGGCATCAGCTGCGTGATTGTGAAAGCACTCATAGTTGCTTTACGTGCCGCGGCCGCCATCACACCTTACTACACAGAGACAACTCCTCCCAATCGCCTTCGAGTCCCTCCCCGAAACCCAGATCAAGACCAAATACACCAGTTGCCACCGCTTCCGGGTCCACGGACTCTACAGTCAAAAATAACTTCGCGACGGGGTATAGATCCGTCTTGCTGGGCACCGCCATAATTGACATATTTCACCTGGGGTCGAATTTTCAAGCTCGTGCCTTGATAAATTCAGGATCAGAGGCAACCTTTATTTCTGAGCGGCTGTTCAAATTAATTAAGTTGCCTCACCAAGTAATCCGAGCCCAAGTAACAGGCTTAAACCAGACAGTATCCGCTGAATTCAAAAAGCTCTGTCAGTTTACCATCCGTTCTCCGACCGGGCCTGGCCTGCAAATAATCACGACGGCCGATGTTCTTCCCCAATTAGCTGGAAACCTCCCATCTTGTCTGATTCCGCATCAAATTCTTCGGGATCTTTCTGAACTGCCACTAGCGGATCCAAAGTTCTACGAGAGCGCACAGATAGATATTCTCGTCGGGGCCGACGTACTGCCATCCATTCTCCTAAATGGCACCCGGCCGAACATTTGTGGCTGTCTCGTCGGTCAAGAAACCATTTTCGGGTGGATCCCAACACGACCCGTTCCTGCTCCAAGGGAAAATCAGATTTCCGTTTATTCCACGCGAATCTCCCACACGGTTGACACGTCCTTGAATAGGCTTCTCACCAAATTTTGGGGGGTGGAGGATCTGCCAGTAAAAGTGACAAAAGCATCCGATTTGACCTGAGGAAAATTTTCTCCGGAAGGCTATGAGAGACGATAACGGCAGGTATGTCGTTAGTCTTCCGTTTCGTGATCCCGAAAACGTAAAATCCGCCCTCGGTCACTCCAGATCCTCCGCGTTGTCGCAGTTCCTAAGATCCGAGCAACGCCTAAAGAGGGACAGTCAGCTGAAAACCAAGTACGACTCCGTAATTCAAGAGTTTCTCGACCTGCATCACATGAAAGAAGTCCGCCCTACCCATAATTCTGCCAGTTATTACCTTCCGCATCATGACGTGCTCAAGCCGGAAAGTACAACCACCAAGCTGCGTGTGGGTTTAAATGCCTCCAGCCCTTCAGAGAATGGGGTCAGTTTAAATGATATCCTTTATGCTGGACCAGTCTTACAGTCCGATCTGAGTATCCAGATCCTGAAGTGGCGATATTTTCGATACGTCTACAGTGCCGATATCGAGAAAATTTATCGACAGATATGGGAAGATCCGAAGCATTCCCCGTTCCATTCGCAATCACATGTATGTAGACGATGTCCTTGTGGGAGCTGACTCCGCAGAGGACGCTAAGCTCATTGTTCGTGCTCTAGATATCACGGGCTTTCCATTAAGAAAATAAACCTCCAACCACAAAGAAATATTAGCTCATATCCAAAGCGATCATCTTCTGACAACAGACTTCCTCGAGATCGACACTGAGAGCACAGCCAAAACTCTCGGCGAAGGCGACGTCCGACGAGTTCTTTTTCGTCCCACCAGACTTAGCAACGGAAATCTCCCCAACGAAACGCCAAGTCCTTTCCCAAATTGCCAAGCTGTTTGATTCAGCAGGCTGGCTCGCTCCATTTGTTGTGTGTGCCAAAATCTTTACGCAACAGATTTGGCTTCAGGATCTAGGTTGGGAGGATAAACTTCCAATTGAGCTGTGCCAAAGGTGGAACAGCTTTCTCCAGAGCTATTTGGTCCTAGACAAGGTCAGAATACCCAGATGGGTTTCCTTCCGTCCAGAGATCCGCGTAGAGCATCACGGATTCTGTGACGCCTCGCAAAAGGCATACGGAGCTGCGATCTAGGTGCGCGTAGAGGTGGGCCATAAGACGACGGTGTCCCTTCCCAGGCTGGAGTTATGTGGGGCTCTACTTTTGTCCGAGATGGCTGAAGCCATTCTTCCTAATATGCCGAGGCTGACCCCAAAACTCCATTGTTGGACCGATTCCACGATTGTGCTAGCATGGTAAGCCAAACCAGCGTGCCATTGGCACTTCGTTGCCAACAGAGGCAGCCAATTGGTCACACAAGCAATCCGAACATAATCCAGCTGATTTGGCTAGTCGAGGAGTTCCCCTTCAAGAGCTGGTGGATAACCCGCTTTGGCATGGACCCACTTGGCTGCAACGTCCACGCGATCTTTGGCCAGGGAACCGACCTGCCGGTCACCGAGATCGAAAAGCGTGCCGTCAAAGCCCATGTGGCGTCTATGCCGACAAAAGATTTCCTAGATCGCTTTTCCAAATTAGACAGAGCACTGCGGATCCTCGCGTAATTCCATCGATTTGTCCAGCGATGTCGAAGACAATCACCGCTTTTCGGGGTCCGTCTAGAGGCCCGCCGCGGAACAGCTCATGACAATTTGCACTCAGCGCAGGTATTTTTCTGAAGAATACCGCTGCTTGAGTCAGAAGCGTCCTGTGCCCGCGGCAAGTTCGATTCTTTCCCTGAACCCCTTTCTAGACAAGAAAGGGCTAATCAGGGAATGCGGCCGCGTAACTGCCTCCGACAGTTTGGGGTATGATGAACGACATCCGATAATCCTGCCGTACGAATGTGCACTCTCGCGGCTTCTGGTAAAACTCACGCATCTCATTACGTTACATGGTGGTAACCAGTTAGTGGTGCGTCTCACTCGGTCCAGATACTGGGTTCCGAGAATAAAGAACTTGGTGAAGGCAGTGGTTAACTCCTGCAAGGTCTGCGTTATCCACAAAAAGAGATTGCAAGTCCAGATGATGGGAAGTTTTCCGAAAGAGCGAGTGTCTTTTTCCCGTCCGTTCAAGTACACAGGAATGGACTACGCCGGCCCGTTTGATATTAAAAATTATACCGGAAGAGCTTGTTTCATTAGAAAAGGGTATGTGTTGGTTTTCGTTTGTTTTTCTAGAAAGGCCATCCCTTTAGAGCCTACATCCGACTTAACGACTGAAAAGTTTCTTGCCGATTTCGCTCGTTTCGTATCTAGAAGAAAATGTCCTCGCCAAGTCCAGTCCGACAATGGAAAGACCTTCGTCGGCGCTTCCACCGTGCTTTCCCGTTTCTTATACACCTTAGTCCGTAGCCATTATCCACGTTATTGTTAATCAGCCCTGTTTGTTTTTTCCTTATCTACACTCTAACCAGGAAAATGGCTCCCCGTCTACGTAGCGCTCAGGCATTGGATAGCAGACGTACGAGAGTTACTTAATCCTACCGATGCCGAGTCTGCCGCTTTAGGGAGCTACCGCTCGCGGGTGAGCGTTTCCATCGGCCCGCCACCATTTCATTAATCCTGGGCGAGGACGTCTACCCCAAGGGTGATACAGCCGGGCTTCCACATGGTCGACGACGGACTGCCAGTAGCCCAGAAGACGGTGTTCGGGTGGATCCTCTCCGGCGCCTGTACGCAGGCTTAAGGCGTAGGCTACTGATCGGGGTTCCGTCTCTTTTTGCAACGCTAGCGATTGCAAGGGGGCAGAATGTTCAGGCCCACTGTACGGCGAATCTGGACCCCGGCCCCGCTATCCAACTGCACCGCTCTATTGCTCTCCTGCTCTCCCGCTCTACCGCTCTCCCGCTCTGTTCCACGGAACTCAGCTTAGACTTAAGTAGTTCGATTTTGGCATTCATATGGAATAAACCGCGGTCGCACTCCCGCCTATTTTACAAAGTAAATTTTGCGTAATTGCATTTCGGTCAAGGGGCACTTCGCGTATCGTGTGTTTCTCCCCTACAGCTCGACGCAGTCCGCCGCAGCCAACGTACGCCAGCCGCACCAGCAGCAAGCCACCGAAGCCCAACGCAGCAGTTCCCGCCGACGCCGCCAATTCCCGCCGTCGCCTCCCACGCCATTCTACCAGCGCCGACGGTACCCCGCTACCCCCCGGCGTACACACTGCGTACAAGGCTACGGAATCTAAATCTGAAGTCCCAATTCTCTATCTTCTATAGTTTCTGAGATATCAGCGTTCATACTTACGTTTTTTTGAAGTTCGTGGGAGGTTTGTGGACGTTAAAGTGGGCGTGGATAACTTTTTTTGGTTAATCGATAGGTATTGATGAGGACAATACATTGCAGTTAACAATTTTATTCTAGCATCAAAACTGTAGAGGCCACAGTTTTGGGCGGTTTGTGGGCGTTAGAGTGGGCGTGGCACTCTTCTGAAACAAACTTGCGCTGCGTAAGAAGCTCAGTAATCTGCATGCCAAATCTCAATAGCCAAGCTCATTGTTTCCGAGATCTCAGCGTTCATCCGGACGGGAGGACAGACGGACATGGCTAGATCGACTCGGCTAGTGATCCTGATTAAGAATATATTTACATTATGGGGACGACGAATATACCCTTTTACTCTACGAGTAACGGGTATAAAAATGGGCACACTTACCAGCTCAGAACACTGCCTGAGCATTGAACTTTTTTTGTGTTTATCCAAACTCCATTTGATGGTCCAGGAAATTTTAGATGATGTTAGACAGCTTAACATAAGAAATTTAAGTTCTACCACTATTGGAAAAACTACCTAGTTCGGCTCAAAAATCATTTTTAAATAGCTAAATTTCATACACCCTTAACTTGCGAACTGCTAAAGCATCAGGCTTGTGCAATAGTTTTTATACCCTTGCAGAGGGTTTATTGATTTCAGTCAGAAGTTTGCAACGCAGTGAAGGAGACGTTTCCGACCCCATAAAGTATATATATTCTTGATCAGCATGACTAGACGAGTCGATCTAGCCATGTCCGTCTGTCCGTCCGTTTCTACGCAAACTAGTCTATCAGTTTTAAAGCTATCGGGCTGAAACTTTCCCAAAAGTCTAATTTCTTTTGCAGGTAAAGTATAAATCGGAACCAGCTGGATAGGACAACTATATCATATAGCTCCCAAAGGAATAATCGGAAAAAAATTAAAAAAAATTATATCTTTGGTGTTTTTTAACATATAACCTCCTAAGCTTAGAAATAACATTCTTTAATTAGTTTTGAATTTTGAATTTAATTTTATCAAAATCGGACTACTGTATTATATAGCTGCCATAGGAACGAATTATAGCTTCGGTGTTTTTTAACATATAACATCCTAAGCTTGGGAATAACATTTTTTAAATAGTTCTGAATTTCGAATTTAGTTTTATCAAAATCGAACGACTATATCATATAGCTGCCATGGAAACGATCGGAAAATTGGTGGGAAAATAATATGAAACAAATTATAGCTTCGATGTTTTTTGACATATTATCTTACACTATTGGGAATATCATTTTTTGTACTTTTAAATTTAATAATTATAACTGCAATGGTATACAAACTTCAGCTTGCCGAAGTTATCTTCCTTTCTTGTTTTTATTCCGATCTTTTAAAGGTTTTTTTTTTTGATTGCTCAAAACGGCTTTAACGATTTCGAAGTAAATTTTATAGTTCTTGAGATTCCTCAACTTTTGAAGTACGACACATTCCTGTAAAGGCTCCCGTTTGAAAGTTATTAATAAATAAAGGCCACATTTACACTGCCTGAGCATTGAACTTTTTTTGTGCGTATCCAAACACTATTTGATGGTCCTGGAAATTTTTTATGATGTTAGACAGCTTAATATAAGATACTTTAGTTTTACCACTATTGGAAAAACTCGCGAGTTTGGCGGGAAAACAGTTTTGAATACCTAAAATTCATACACCCTTAACTTGCGAACTACTAAAGCTTCAGGCTTGTGATATATGTCGTTAGAAAGGTATTTCAAAATACTGTTTACGTCTTTCAAAAATGATTTGTCTAAATACAACCGTTTAAAAATTATGGGGAAACGTTTTTTTTTATTCCGAGATTTTCAGCTTTTTTTAAGATTGCTCAAGAGCGGCTTTAACGATTTAAAATTAAATTTTAAACTGTATAGTTTTTGAGATTCCTCAACTTATGAAGTGTGACATATTGCTGTAAAAGGTCCCGTTTGAAAGTTATTAAAAAAAAAATGGCCACATTTACCAGCTCAGAAAACTGCCTGAGCATTGAACTTTTTTTGTGCGTATCCAAACTCTATTTGATGGTCCTGGAAATTTTATATGATGTTAGACAGCTTAATATGGAAAAATTAGCATATTAATGGCCCCCGGCCCCCCTCCCACCTCATTAACATGTGCGGGTTCTAGGACAATTAGCATAATTCAATAAATGTACTGATTTTAATAGGCTTTGAAGTCATAAAAATGTCACGATCATGTCCATAAAGAGTATACTTAATTGCCCCCATCGCCCCCACATCCCCGTGTGACAATTGTCACACATTTTCAATACTTAGGCGTTGTATAGGGGAATTTGTGAGTTGCTGTTGGTTTGTCAGGAATAAGTCGAATTGATAGCGCGACTTACGGTTAATAATTACATTAGCTCGTATTATTACTGGAACATCCAGCTGAGGGATGTTGGGGCACCACGGCTTGATTTTGTCGGAGGAATAGGCAGAATAGTATTTACGACCTATAATCTGAATATCTGGGATGTCTTCGATTACATAACGATCAGTTCCAAGGACCTTGACGACGATTTATGGTCCTCGGTAACGTGGTTCGAGCTTTTGCGACTCGCCTGTAGCAGCTGGTTCGTTTTCAACGACTACAAGATTACCTGTTGAGTAGATAGAAGGGTTAGCGTGTTTCGTGTCAAACCGTTGTTTTCATTAGCTCGCTCGCTTGCAATATAGACGAGCGCTTGGTTTCTGTTGTCCATGACAGATTCCTTCTCGTCTTTTTCCAAATCGGCGTGTATAGCTGCCATGAGATGATTCTGGACGACGTTAATAGGATTAAAGTTAAGCCCCAAATCAATTGGGCTGAATCCTGATGTTTCGTTCTTTTGAGAGTTTACACTCCTCTGAAGATTGTGTAAAGTAAGATCCCAATTCTTCGGGTTGTCGTTCATGGCGCGTACATAGTTGAGAGTAGTTTGGTTTGCTCGCTCGACTTGTCCATTTGCACGAGGTGTTCGTTTTTAATGGGTGGTGCACAGGTGCACAGCGTTTTTAATGTGTTGAATCTGTTTGTGCTTACAGTACTCTTCAAATTGTTGCGAGGTAAACGCTGTTCCACGATCGGATATTATTATCTTTGGCAGACCGAAGTAGCTAGAAACTTCATTTAAAATGTTCAACACTGGAAGGGTTTTTGTGTTTTTATCTGCCTTTACAATCAGGTATTTATTGAAGGGATCGGATATGGCTAGTATATGGGTATTTCCGCGTTTGCTTCGAGCAAACGGTCCCAAATGATCAATGTGTAGCCTGCGAAATGGTACTGGATCGGTGTCATTATAATGCATGCAACCTTCGGGCTTGCCTTCTTTGAATTTGTAGTAGCAGCATTGAATGCATGTTGAGATATATTCTTACACGTATTTCCGCATTCTTGGGAACCAGAATTTTTGTTGAATTCGTCCGATTGTTTTGTCAAGACCGAAATGTCCAAAATCATCATGACACATCTTAACAATGCGCCACCTCACGTTCTTTGGTACAACGAAAGCTATTCCTTTTCCGACCTTGCGATATAGACTGTGATTTTTTATTACGTAATCAGCTTGAAGTTGTTTTAGCTGATTCCCGTCCCGATGTCTTCTCAATACAGCAAATATTTGGACAAGGGCCTCATCCTGAAGCTGCATAGTTAACAACCAGTCATCAACGTTTGTAATTATGGTGCGCACTACTTCCTGTAAGGATTTTTCAGGAGGCCAATCGGAAGCGCGGCTCATGGAATCCACATGGGCCATTTTACTGCCATCACGATGAATAAATTCGCAGTCGTAGTCAAAAATCTCAGATTTTTCGATTGGTGATGATATTACGGAGCGGTGAACAGTTCTCTCCTGAAGCTCTCGGACCGTTTTCTCTAGCTCCATACGCATCAAGTTAGCAAAACAACTTTTGATATCCAAACTTTTTTCCTATTGACAATTTGCCGTTAATTATCCGTAAATTATTCGTGAAAGAAATAAATTTGCCGCTTAATTTTTTTAAAAATTATAAGGTGTTCTGCTAAGTTGATATCAAGTTAGCAGTACAACTCCTTAAACTTGAACTTTTCCAAAATGTTTTTAATTGGTATTTTGCCGTTACTTATCCGTAAATTATTCGTGAAAAAATTAATTTTGTCGCTCCCGTTTTAAAATTTATTTTTTAAAAAAACTTAGTTGTTCTGCTAAGTTGATATCAAGTTAGCAGTACAACTTCTTAAACTTGAACTTTTTCAAAATGTTTTTAACTGGTACTTTGCCGTTATTTATCCGTAAATTATTAGTGAAAGAATTAATTTTGTCCCTCCATTTTTAAAATTAAAAAAAAAAAAAAAACTAAATTGTTTGAGAAGGGCGATGCATAACGTGAAAAACAAACTAACAAAACAAAAAATCAGAAATACTAACAATAATTGTCCCTTTATTGAAAATCTGAATAATACGATGTAATTAAAATGAATTTAAATGTAATTAAAAATGTATGTATTTTAAATTCAATATTTTCATAAGTGAAATCTCATGGGAAAAATACTGAATTTCACAAGTGATTTCACTTGGGACGTGTCACTTGCAAGTGATTTTATAAGTGAAAACTCATTGGAAAAATTATGATTTTCACAAGTGATTTCACTTGGGACGTGTCATCGGCACGTGACAGGCCATACGAAAAATGAGTATAAGGAACAAGTGAAATCCCGTGGGACTTCGAAAAACTTTCATTTGACTTGTGAAAATGCGGACATCCCATACAATTTTCTATATGGAGCGTCACTTGTTCTTCACTTGTGCCCGAGGACATGTCCCACGGGATTCACAAGGTGATTCACAAGTGAAACTTCTTTTTTGGAACTGAAGGGATGTTAATAGAAACTTAGGACAAAAGCAATACATTTCCAATGACGTCACAGCCAGACTATGACGTGTTGGCAGCTTTCATGGTAGACGATGTTTAACACTGCTGCTGTATTGGCCTGCGCTTCTTGATAGTAAAGCTGCACTTCAAAGAAAGGGAATGAGGTGAATTCTTACAGTGCTAAGGATCACAAGAGGGTATTTTTCTCCAATGTACACATACGTAAAATAACCGCTAAAAACAAAAAAAAATATTTTAAAAATGGAGCCACAAAATTAATTCCTTCACGAATAATTTACGGATAAATAACGGCAAAATACCAGTTAAAAACATTTTGGAAAAGTTCAAGTTTAAGGAGTTGTACTGCTAACTTGATATCAACTTAGCAGAACAACTAAGTTTTTTTAAAAAATAAATTTTAAAAATGGAGCGACAAAATTAATTCTGTCACGAATAATTTACGGATAAATAACGGCAAAATACCAGTTAAAAACATTTTGGAAAAGTTCAAGTTTAAGGAGTTGTACTGCTAACTTGATATCAACTTAGCAGAACAACTAAGTTTTTTTAAAAAATAAATTTTAAAAATGGAGCAACAAAATTAATTCTTTCACGAATAATTTACGGATAAGTAACGGCAAAGTACCAGTTAAAATCATTTTGGAAAAGTTCAAGTTTAAGGAGTTGTACTGCTAACTTGATATCAACTTAGCAGAACAACTAAGTTTTTATAAAAACTAAATTTTAAAAATGGAGCGACAAAATTAATTTTTTCACGAATAATTTACGGATAAATAACGGCAAAATACCAATTAAAAACATTTTTGAAATGTTCAAGTTTAAGGAGTTGTACTGCTAACTTGATATCAACTTAGCAGAACACCTTATAATATTTAAAAAAATTAGGCGGCAAATTTTTTTTTGTTTTACGAATAATTTACGGATAATTAACGGCAAATTGTCAATAGGAAAAAAGTTTGGATATCAAAAGTTGTTTTGCTAACTTGATGCGTATTCTAGCTCCACAACCTTCTTTTAAAGTGATTGGTTTTCTGCACTTATGTATTCATCGTCGCTGTTTTGGGAGTTCAATCTTTTAAGCATGTCTTCGCGATTTCCCGATGTCGAGAGTCCCGCTTCTCTGCACTTGTATTGTATGGCTTTCTTAGTCAAATAGTTCTTTCCCGGAATAGTGTATTAATTTCGCTTTACCTTGTGTCCATTAAATTTTGCTCGATTTCACTTGTTGCGCACTATCCCTCTTCTGAGAATGTCACACACTTCCAATACTTTCGCGTTGTATAGGGGAATGTGTGAGTTGCTGTTGGTTTGTCAGAAATAAGGCGAATAGATGGCGCGACTTACGGTGAATAATTACATTAACTCGTATTATTAATTATACAAGTAGTTTTTTAATGATAAACAAATAGATTATCTCAGGAGATTGCCCGTTGTATAAAACTAATTAATAAATCAAAAGAACCCCAATAAAATAAATCTCACAAGTTTATGATTCTCAGATGTGGAATATTTTCAAGCACACATTTTTGTTTTCGCCCCAGAACGTTTAACTGGTAAATTGTCTAAGATTCTCTCCTTTCCACAAATGGGTCATACACATGTCATAAAAGGGATTCAAGCAAGAGCTACCGGAACATGCGCACCTATCCATTACCTGACCGTAATAAAAGGGACACATGCACCAGCCTATAGGCGCACGCTCATTGACAAGATCATGGGCCTCACGCCAACGACCTCACGGCTGACTGCTAGCTCTAATACTTCCCATAGTAGGGGTTGAAATCACGACCGCGCAACAACTCGCAAGTAGCCGACATATCTCACTCAAGGAAATATTTTCCATTCTCCGTACCTGTAATTTTAGCTCGAAATAAAAGGTCAGAAGTTTATTTTGTAGCATAATAATACATTTATTCATTTATTTTGGTATTGCGAACATGTTTTATTATATATTGAAATTAATTTTCTGGCTTCGTTCCGGCTATTGGCATAGAAAAAGCAGGCGAACGTTTCCGATGTCAATTCAGGGTTAAAAATAGTAAAGTGTTCACCATAACTCGTTGTTTTGAGATCATGTCCACCTCGATTCATAAACATAGTTTTTGTGTGTTTAGAAAGTATTGAAAATGTTGACCTATTATCTTTCCCTTAAATTGTTCAATAAATTGTTCAATTTCCTCAGGAAATTTCATTTTGCTAATTTTGTTTTCTTGTAGGTCTTTGCACATCTAGTCTCAACTTTGAAATGATGTATACAAATTATTTTATCGTTTTGGAGCTACTTTTAAAAAATGTCAAAATAATGTATGAATTGTTAGGAGCACAAACCCCGCCCTTAAGATGTGTTTCACAATATTGAAACCGGTTTCCTTTAAACCTGTTTAATGACGGACAGTCCATTTTCTCGATATTAATGAACTGACGACTCCAAAAAAACATCTGTAGAAATCGTTACCACACCTTTACAAGTAAATTGTTTCCCGCTTTTAATTGTCCTTAGATACTTTCGAGTTTGTGGAAAACTGTTTTCTCCATCGTTCCAAAAAATTTTGTGATGTGTATTGGCTTACCGAATTGCAGTCTATCGGGATTTTGAATTAAACAAAGCTAAATCATATGGTGGTTCTATTAAAAAACTATTATTCAAGTTTGGATCTTTTTCGAATACAATTCCAATTTCCTTTAGAATAAAATTAATAATTATTATTATCAAATAATAATTATTATAAAATAATTATTATTATCAAAGAAACCTTGAACATCAATCGATACAATATCTTTCAACATTTTTCTAATGTTAAACAACTCGTTGTACTAGTCCGTTTAGTGGGTTATATTCAACTAAACGGTCATATATGAGGAGACAGTAAGCTTGGGTATTTTCATGACTTGGTGTCCTTAGTTCTATTAAAATTCTCACATCAATAGGACCAATTTTTACTGATTCGTTTTGATATGAAAGCTTAACCACAATAATAAGGGTCTTCAATTTAAATTCATTTGGGGTCAAAAATGGTTGTGATTAACGATTATAGTAACTAGATTGAAATCTTGTATACATTTCATATAGGTGAGCATACTAATTCTTACTAAAATAAACATTCAGATTAATTTTTATGACTTGGTGTCTTTAGTTCTATTGAAATTCTCACATCAATAGGACCAATTTTTACTGATTCGTTTTGATATGAAAGATCAACCACAATAATAGGGGTCTTCAATTTAAATTCATTTGGGGTCAAAAATGGTTTTGATTCACGATTATAGTAACTAGATTGAAATCTTGTATACATTTCATATAGGTGAGCATACTAATTCTTACTAAAATCGACATTCAGATTATTATGGAAATGACTCAGAATTCATGTGAACTTTCAAGTTTGATAAGTTATTTGTGATAAGTTCTCCATTTAGTGTAAATCCAATTATGGCAAATCTTGGTTTTTCAAGGTTAACCGACAATTTCACATTCCAGCTGTGTTGACTCCCATACCCCAATTTGGGGTTAACATATGAATCCCAACTCCGGAATGCGATTGATAGATTTGCACCACTTTTTATAAAATATCGTACATCTTAATTTTTGCAAAATCGCTCGGAGTTAAATGGGTAATTTTCCAGGTTGTAATCGTCATTTCCAAATACATCGCCCTGATTTTTAAAAAGCATCGACACTTAACAAAACTTTTTTATAATCCTCAGCAAATCCCAACAAATTGTTTAATGGTACAGAAAAGTTGAAGGGGGGTCCCATAGAAATTTCGTCTACACTGCTTCATCCAGAATTTAATAGATTTTGACTTTGAAGATTATCCAGAGTTATAAAATTTTTTAGGGTAGTAGTCATATTGACATGGACTTGACACGTTGGCCACGTTGTATTTAGTTGTTACCTAGCAATATTTTGTGTATAGTACCTGTACTGTACTTGGTTTTGGATGGTTACTATCTGTATAGTATCTGTAAAGTACTTGGTTTTAGATGGTAACTAACTGTCAACAAGTGTTATGAGTTGCTATAGTATCTTATTAAGAATTATCAAGGCACACAATTTTAAATGTTTCTCAGATGTGTTAGCCAAGCATTATTGCATTATTTTTAAAGCATTCATTTGTTCCATCTCATAAAAACATTATAACATATTTCGAAGGCATCATTACCTTACATAGGAGCGGCATTTAATTTAATTTCTGATTCAAGTTTATGGTAGAGGTGTTGTGACCTTGCAATATCTGTTTTTTGTTGCAAACTATTTTTATAGTTCTAGTTTTCTAGTTCTATTCTATTTGTACACTAATTGTTTGAGTTAGGCATCATTGTCTAAGATTTTGAATATGTTTATTAAACTCTTTAATTACAATACTCATCTGGTTTTCGTGATTCATGATGCGGCTGAACTCCTTGGACTTTGATTACTAGCTGTTGTTAACTGTTATGAGCTATTATTAAATGGTTACTATCTGTTTAGTAGATGTCTACTAGTTGCTTACTAGTTGTTTAGTAGATGTATATGACGAGGACTCATTCTCCCACTCTTCCGTCGGACTTTCGGCGAAACGTTTTTTGGCGCGTGGTATGATTATTGAATTTCACAACCAGACTGACTCTACAACTCATGTTGATTCCTTTTCAATTCCTTCTCACCCTCCGATACACACGCACAGTGTGGTGAGTTATGACGAACACTATCTGTCTCACTCATTCCAACGGCCAAACTACGTTGACAGAATTATGTATCTGCCTCGCACGAAGAATGGAGAAACAGTAGGAAATAAATCACGTGTGTACCAACAAAAAATCGTTATAATTTGAATGTTTAAAATAATCTGCGACACGGCCTTCCTGGCCCCTCTCACGTCCTCGTGAGTTTTCATTATTAAGGTTTTTACAAAATATATTCTCTTATTATAATTTTTTTTAATACAAATTCAAATTCCAAATTGAACAAATTATTTCAAAGTTTTCTCTTATTCTTCTTATTTCTTACTCTTATACAACGTTTGCCATGAGATCCAGGCTACCACCAACTTAAATCCAAGCAATTAAAATGATTCAGCCTTTTCTTTCATTTCATTTACAAAAATCATGCCAACAACTAGCACACAGTCATTAACAAAATAAACTGGCCAGTCAATAAACAAGTTAATTTAGTCCACAGCTTATATCCAGACAAACCGGCCATCACAAATAGCTCGCAGTTTAGTTTATAAGCCGGCCAAATAACAGATGTTCGATCATTACCAAAATTTCAGTATTAATGCAGCAAATGGAGAACCACATAACTCGGGCGCCAAACCTCTACAGAAAGTCATGAAGCTTGGAACTGATCCGGGCGTTTACAATGTCTTTATTTTATTTCAAGATCACAGCCCCTTCCGGCTTGGTCTGTGGCATCTTCATCACTGGCTACACCATTCAGTTCTGTGATTTCTTCATCATCACACTCATCATCCAACTCTGTGGTAATCCTTTTCCCAGGCATACGTCTCAAAAATTCGTGAGAATATTTATATGTTCTATTATTAGTTAATGCCTTAAGTCTATACCAATCTCCTTCCAATATTTCAGTCACTAAAAACGGTCCTCTAAACTTAGGGTCTAATTTTGTCTGATGACGCTTTCGTTCTTAAGCAAGACGTGGTTACCAACTTTATGTCTTACAATAGTAGCCTTATCTTTATCAAATCTAGTCTTATCGTAATTGGCATTCTTTTCCATGTTTTACTTGGCCATTTCTCTAACTTTCTCAATATCAACATCGTTCTTATTTTCAACATAAGGTACGAGACCAAACGGCCTTTCTTCTTTGCCAATAAGCATTTCTAAAGGGCTAACCTTAGTCACTCTATTGGGCGTACAATTGAGAGCCAGTTGAATTTCACATAAAGCTTTCTGCCATGACCCCTGACCCATTTCAACCGCCGTTAGCATGGACTTTAGAGTACTAATTACTCGCTAACTTGGCCATTGGCCCGACTAGCACCCGTGGCGATCAAATGCAAATCTATCTTTTGAACAAAGCAGAAATCACGAAATGCTGTGCTAGAAAAACTACGTCCCTGATCTGCGATCAGACGGGAAGGTACGCCGAACAATGATATTAGTGATCTTAATGCCTTAATACAACTCTCTGTGTCTAGCCTCGCTGTATGGGACTAAGAAATAAACTTCATGAAGGCGTCTATAGACACGATTATGTATTCCTTCTGTTCATTTTTACCACTAAGCTTCCCTGTGATGTCGATATGGACTGTATGCCACGGGATGTTAACCTTCGGTATGGGATGCAATTCGACTTGTACCCTACCAGATGGGGACTTTGACAATCTGCATGTAATACAGTTGTCGACCAATTTGCGAACGTATTTTGACATCTTGTCAAACGAATAGCATTCGTACATTTCCTCAAGGGTTTTTTTTCCAACCAAGGTGCTTAATTGACTCGTGCACATTATTTACGGCTGAGCACTTAAATGGCTTTGGGATGATAGGAAGACAACGAGTTTTCCCATTTCTTTGAATTTTTCTATACAGTGTTCCTGCCCTTAGTTCGTACGTTTTGGCCAAATCCTCAGAAAAAAGAAATAAATTTAGAAACAATGGACGACGTCTCTTCGTCTCGTTCCTGCTCAGCAAACAACCAATTGTCAGTTATCTCTGTCAAATTTATATGTTTTTCCACTGTACCCTTTGACTTGATGCGATCTTTTGATATGGGATTTCGAGACAGAAAATCTACGTGAGCCATACGATTACCTGGCCTATACTGAATGTCGAACTCAAAAGATTGCATGTACCACCACCACCTGTGGACTCTTGGAGTCAGTTCTGCTTTTGTGCGAGATGCCTTGAGCGAATTACAATCGGTAAAAACGACAAAATGTCGACCATGCAAGTAATGGCAAAAATACTTAATAGAATTAAAAACTGCAAGTTTTTCCAACTCATACGAGTGTTAACGCGATTCCGCTGACGAAGTCTGTTTTCTAAAGTATTCGATAACTCGTGGCTTGTGTTCGATTTTGTGCAACAAAATTGCGCCATAGCCATCAGCACTCGCATCTGTATAAAGCTCAAAAGAAAATTGTGGATCGAAAATAGTAAGAACAGGTTCACTGGTCAGGATAGAAATTATTTTCTGTCGTATTTGCTCGTGCTCCAATTCCCATAAAAATGACATGCCTTTTGAAGTTATTGTCTCAGTTTAGTCACAGATTGCGGAGGCGGTAAGTCTATAAGAACGTGTATTTTCCTATGATTTGGTCGAATTTCACCTGCTCTAAATTCGAAGCCCAAATATTCTACACAAGATTTAAGAAAGGAGCATTTTTTGATGTTGAAAGAAAATCCTGGCTCGGCTAGTGCTTGTAAAGTAATTTGTAGTCTGTCGAAAGCTTCCTCGTTTGTACGTGCAACTATCATTACATCGTCCATGTAAACGATGGCATATGTATAAGTCAGATCACCTAGGGCACGATTAATAGCCCTTTGGAATACAGAAGGCGCATTTTTAAGCCCAAAAGGCATAGCCAAGTATTCATACTGCCCTTCTGGGGTTACAAACGCTGTCCGTTCAATAGAGCTTGTATGTATTGGGATCTGATGGAAGCCACTCGCCATATCAATGCACGTGAAAAACCTAGCACCACTCAACCCAGCTACCTGGTCAGATATAAGTGGCAACGGGTACTTGTCGGAAACAGTATTGACATTAATCTCCCGATAATCAACACACAGACGGTCTGTACCATTTTTCTTACGGACAAGTAACATCGGACTCGCGAAAGGAGAGGAACTGGGTCTTATTATGTTTGCATCCAACAGCTCTTGAATGGAATGTCTAACCTTTTCTTTTAACCTTTATTTTTCTTCTTTTGATCAATCAAGCGAATCTCTAGCTGTACCGTAGTCCCGCGGCTCTGTGGTATACCGTTTATGAACGAATTTGAATACCCCTGTAATATTGATAGCAGTTTATCTTTACCTTATCCATGTAAATCGGTATCGATACCAGCCAGGTCAGGAGTGCATTCAGAGACTACGACAGGTTATACAGATTTTTCGTTAAACATAGTAAGCGCGCTTGATGTAATTGTCACGCCGATGCCCTGGCTCAAAATTTCCCGACCAATCAGAGCGTCGTATTTTATATGATTATCTAAAACTACGTGAAATAAGATTTCAAAAGAACGCTCACAAATTAAAATATTCGCCAATATCCGTAAAGCGCTGCAAACAAAGTTGCCACCTATACCCCTCTATGTCACTACGATGTTTATTCTAGTGCCGGATAATCTCAGTGATGCACTCGTGTGAGCACTCAGTGAGCACTCGGCTCCGGAGTTAATGTAAAATTGGAACGACTCACCAAACTGCAACAACGTTCCTAAGGGCTCAAGTACTGTGCATATGTTCACATCTTTAATGGTATTACTCTTGGTCGGCGGACGCTCCTGACGATCCGAGCACACAGTATATACATGTCCAGCTTTCCCACATTTATAACAGATCACGGATGATCGATAATTTGATCCAATATATCCAGATTGTTGATTGCAGGGCTGCTGACGCTGAGTTGTCTCTTTGTTAAAGTGGCATTCCGCCTTCTTGTGTACGGGTTTGCCACAGTTATGACACGTGATGTGAGACATAGCCCTGACTCTTTTTCCTTGTGGTGCTGATAAGTTGTCACTCGAATGCTGGCTCTGTCTGGCAGTTCGCTTCTGGTTTTGATATCCGTCGTAAAAACCAAACGTTTGTCTATCCCAGCTGCATGTGCCAACGTAACGAATACTGCAATCTGCTGGACGCTGAGTGACTTCCAACGGGCCATAAGTGATGTGACCATTCTGTTTCCATACAGCGACAAGCACTCTCCTTCGTTTGGGCGTGCATTTAGCAAATTCATAACGGTTGCGGCCAAAGTCTCGGTTCCAGAAAAATATTGCAAAAATAATTCTCGGAACTGCATCCATGTAATGCCAGGAAAACATGTCTGCGAGAGCCAGTGAGATGCGGTGCCTTCCAGTGATTTGCTGAGGGCCATTACAAGAGCGCTGGTTTTCACACAAGATGTAGTCAACCGTTGAACACCAGGACAGATCAGGGTTGAACTTTGGCAGTACAATGATTTTGGCATCTTTTGGCTCATTTTGAGAGCACTGCACTTGTTTTATTAGCTCAGCGAATTTACGATTTTGCATCTCCAAAATTGACAAAAGATTTGCATCATTGGCTGGAGGCGGGGGTAATCCCACTTCTGATGACGAGGATTCATTCTCCAACTCTTCCCTCGGACTTTCGGCGAAACGTTTTTTGGCGCGTGGCATGATTATTGAATTTCACAACCAGACTGACTCTACAACTCATGTTGATTCCTTTTCAATTCCTTCTCACCCTCCAACACACACGCACAAAGTGGTGAGTTATGACGAACACTATCTGTCTCACTCATGCCCACTGCCAAACTACGTTGACAGAATTACGTATCTGCGTCGCACGAAACGATGGAGAAACAGTAGGAAATAAAACAAGTGTGTACCAACAAATAATCGTTATAATTTGTTGTTGTTTACTAGATGTTAATAGCTGTTTACTAGCTGTTTAGTATCTGGTTTCCATATGTTTTGTAGATGTATACAAGTTGTTTACTAGATGTTAGCTGGTTACTAGTTGTTATTAACTTCTATGAACTGTTATAGTCTTCGGTTAAGAATGATAAAAAATTCTTGATCACTAGACGACTTTCGATGTGGAGTAAAAACTTAAACTCTGATTTTCAATATGTTTCTGTGTACGTAAGAAATATCGCACAACCAAAATATCTGAAGATTGATATATAAGTCTTAGGGGAACAGGACCGATTATGTTGGGGAAAGATGTATCCTGTGATTGTAAAACTAATTAAGAAACTAGTTGTTCACAAGCTGTGTAAAAAAGCTGTTTAGAAGCTGTTTTGATAATCAATTTCGATTCATGTTGACAGATATTAAGAACATATAATAATATAATCCACTTTGTTGTTTGTATAATCCACTTGTTTGTTTAGAGTGATCTTTACCCGAATAGGGTGTGTAGGAGTGTAATGGTTGCACACAGGTCACTTAAAGTATGTTGCTTCTAGCTTGTATTAAGTTAAGGGGATGGTAATATTAAATGTATCAATTCTATAGTGGAGGTGGTGGTGGATGTGGTGATGGAGGTGGTGGTGCTGGTGGCGGTGGTTCCTAACAGAATATACACAAAAACAAATGAGATAGTTTATTAAGTCAAATACGTCTTTATTTAATCATATTTGAAAATTTTTTCTCACGCGCTTATAGCAAGAGAAAACGGTTACCTTCTAAGTTTTCAAAAAATGTATGTGTTAAGGAGAAATGTGGAAAGTAGTTCAGTTTTAGAAAGCTATTCGTTTTACAACGGGGTGTAATAAGTATTGTTCCAATGTACTTCGTTTTACAAGGGGTGTGTAGGAGTGTGAGAGAGGGGTGTTTTGTCATGTCTTGTTTTGTCCTGTCTTTTTCTCACCCTGAAGGTGTGCGTGTTGTTTAGAGGGATCTTTACCCGAATAGGGTGTGTAGGAGTGTAAGAGGGGTGTTTTGTCATGCGTATGAATTTGTAAAACGATATTTAGGCGGAGAGGAAGTTGGTTGGTGATTAATTTAGGGTTGTAGAAGACATCTGTTAGTGTATACTGTCTACGGTCTTGTGGTCAAAAGGTGTTGGTTTGAGGGATATTAGACCGCATACTTTTGTGGTGTGAAACAAGCGTGAGTTCGATAACCTCCCCCTCTTTAGCGAGCATTAGATGGGAAAGTGAGCGTAGGAGTGTAAGAGGGGTGGTGGAGGTGGTGGTTACGTATCTGCGTCGCACGAAAGAATGTAGAAACAGTAGGAAATAAAACAAGTGTGTACCAACAAATAATCGTTATAATTTGAATGTTTAAATTAATCTGCGACATATACAAGTTGTTTACTAGATGTTAATAGCTGTTTACTAGCTGTTAAGTATCTGGTTTCCATATGTTTTGTAGATGTATACAAGTTGTTTACTAGATGTTAGCTGGTTACTAGTTGTTATTAACTTCTATGAGCTGTTATAGTCTTTGGTTAAGAATGATAAAAAATTCTTGATCACTAGACGACTTTCGATGTGGAGTAAAAACTTAAACTCTGATTTTCAATATGTTTTTGTGTACGTAAGACATATTGCACAACCAAAATATCTGAAGATTGATATATAAGTCTTAGGGGAACATGTCCGATTATGTTGGGGAAAGATGTATCTTGTGATTGTAAAACTAATTAAGAAATTAGTTGTTCACAAGCTGTCTAAAAAAGCTGTTTAAAATCAATCAATTTCGATTCATGTTGACAGATATTAGGAACATATAATAATATAATCCACCTTAACTAGTATATTGTAAAAATAAAACATTTCCTTTTTTTATAGTCCTTCAGCTTATGTAGGTATAATAAGTGTATCCTTAACTACAATAGCTGGCCTTACACCCCATAACTATAGTTATTAGCTACAATAAAATGTCTAGAAGGGACAAAATATATGAATGTCAAAAAACCATTTCAAACTAACTATAATTGGGAAAGAAATTGAAATCGCTCCGGCGTAAACGATATTTAGGCGGAAAGGAAGTTGGTTTATTAAGCGTGGGCGTTTTGTTGATTCACGATATTTAGGCGGAGAGGAAGTTGGTTGGTGATTAATTTTGGGTTGTAGAAGACATCTGTTAGTGTAACCTGTCTACGGTCTTGTGGTCAAAAGGTGTTGGTTTGATGGATATTAGACCGCATACTTTTGTGGTGTGAAACAAGCATGAGTTCGATAAGCTCCCCCTCTTTAGCGAGCATTAGATGGGAAAGTGAGCGTAGGAGTGTAAGAGGGGTGGTGGAGGTGGTGGTGGTGGTGGTTGCTAACAGAAACAAATGATATTGTTTATTTAGTCAAATACGTTTTTATTTAATCATATTTAAAAGGGTTACCTTCTAAGTTTTCAAAAAAAATGTATGTGTTAAGGAGAAATGTGGAAAGTAGTTCAGTTTTAGAAAACTATTTGAGTTGACCGAACCATCTTAAATCGTCTTGCGAACCCTCCGGTAATTCCAAGCTAAAGTAAAGTCGTGTTAATTTACGTTCCATCCGAATTCGATTTGTGTAAACTTATCAAATTGATAAAAATTAAAATACTTTACTAACTGTAAAGTAAAGTTGTGTGAGTTTTGAACTACCCAGATTTGAGTTGTGTGAACTTATCAAATTGATAAAACGTAAAATACTTTACAGTTAAAGTAAAGTATAATAAAGTGAAAAGTACAAATAACAATACAATACAATACTTCCAAAAACAAAAAAAAAATCAAAACAAAAATGAATAAGTATTAAGCAAAGTGCAACATTACCCTATCGGGTAACATTTCGTGGACTCATCATCTGCGAACGGAGCAACGTAAGAGGAATGTTATTGAACCAGTGGATTCAAGGAATAAAGAAATCAGTTCTGGATTCCAAGGAAGGATTATTCACTACCTCTATGAAATACCAACAAAGATGTCATTTATCCAACACAATTCATGGAGGAAGCAGGAGAAGCTTTTCTACCTCACTTGTACCCATTGTTGGGAAGTTATTCATCGGTGAATATAAATTTTGAACTTTTTGGAGAGTACGCACTTTTGAGGGAAAAAAAGGAATGCAAGTAGTAGTATGGAAACGCGGATTCTGGGACAATTAGCATATTAATGGCCCCCGCCCCCTTACTAATTAGCATATTAATGACCCCGCCTCTCACTGATTAACATATTAATGACCCCCGCCTCTTCATTAACGTATGCGGGTTCTGGGACAATTAGGATAATCCAATAAATTAAGTGATTTTAATGGACTTTAAACTCATAAAAATGTCACGATCATGTCTATAAAGAGTATACTTAATTGCCCCCAACCCCACACCACCATGTGACAATACTGATCACGTGACCTTTTTGCCTAATTATCAACAATTAATATTCAGCAGGTGTTGATGTACACGGGAGAAAGGTCGCACACTTTCCCCACATCCCCATGTGCCAATATTGATCATGTATCCTTTTCCTCATTATTAGCAATTAATATTCAGCAGGTGTTGCTGTGCACGTGAGAAAGGTCGCAAACCCAAAACATCTAAAGATGGTTGCCTTAGAGGAACATGTCCGATCATGTTGGGGAATAACGTTTCCTATGACTGTAAAATTAATTTAGAAATCAAAAGAACCCCAATAAAATGAATCTCACAAGTTAATAATTCTCAGATGTCGAATATTTTCAAACAGACATTTTTGTTTCCGCCCCAGAAGGTTTAACTGGTAAATTCTCTAAGATTCTCTCCTTTCCACAAACGGGTCATAAACATATCAAAAAAGGGATTCAAGCAAGAGCTACCCGAACATGCGCACCTGTCTATTACCTGACCGGAATAAAAGGGACACATGCACAAGTCTGAAGGCGCACGCCCATTGACAAGATCATGGGCCTCACGCCAACGACCTCACGGCTGACTGCTAGCTCTAATACGTTCCCATAATAGGGGTTGAAATCACGACCGCGCAACAACTCGCAAGTAGCCGACATATCTCAGTCAAGGAAATATTTTCCATTCTCCATACCTGTAAATTTAACTCGAAATAAAAAGTCAGAAGTGTATTTTGTAGCATAATAATACATTTATTCATTATACCCGTTACTCGTAGAGTAAAAGGGTATACTAGATTCGTCGGAAAGTATGTAACAGGCAGAAGGAAGCGTTTCCGACCCCATAAAGTATATATATTCTTGAGCAGGATCACTAGCCGAGTCGATCTAGCCATGTCCGTCTGTCCGTCTGTCCGTCTGTCCGTATGAACGCTGAGATCTCGAAAACTATAAGAGCTACAATACTGGGATTAGGCATGCAGATTCCTGAGATTCCTGCGCAGCGCAAGTTTGTTTCAGAAGAGTGCCACGCCCACTCTAACGCCCACAAACCGCCCAAAACTGTGGCTCCTACAGTTTTGATGCTAGAATAAAAATTTTAACTGAAATGTATTCTTCTAATCAATACCTACCGATTGACCTAAAAAAAAAATTGCCACGCCCACTTTAACGCCCACAAACCGCCTACAAACTTCAAAAAATCGTAAATATGAACGCGGATATCTCGGAAAATATCAAAGATAGAGAAACGGGATTTCAGATTTAGATTCCGTAGGCTTGAGCGCAGCGCAAGTTTGGTACGCGAATATGCCACGCCCACTCTAACGCCCACAAACCGCCCAAGCCTGTGGCGCCCACAATTTTCGTGCTAGATAAAAAATTTTAACTGAAATGTATTGGTCTCGTCAATACCTATCGATTGATTTAAAAAAACTTTCCCACGCCCACTCTAACGCCCACAACGCTTAAATCTGTCTACCGCCGGTAGGTGGCGCATTTGCTGCTTGCATATCTCCATTTTCCTTTGGTCCCTTTAGCTGAGTAACGGGTATCTGATAGTCGAGGTACTCGACTATAGCGTTCTTCCTTGTTTATATTGGTATTGCGAACATGTTTGATTATATATTGAAATTAATTTGATTCTTGCTTTGATTCCGACGATTTGCATAGAAGAAGCAGGCGCACGTTTCCGACGTCATTTCTGGATTACAAAATGTAAAGTGTTCACCATAATTCGTAGTAGTGAGATCATGTCCACCTCGATTCATGAACATAGTTTTTGTGTTTAGAAGGTATTGAAAATGCTGACCAATTATCTGTCCTTTAAATTGTTTAATAAATTGGTCAACTTCCTCATGAAACTTCATTTGGTTAATTTTATTTTCTTATAGGTCTTTACACATCTAGTCTCAACTTTAAAATGATGTATAAAAATTATTTTATTGTTTTGGAGCTACTTTTAAAAAATGTCAAAATAATGTATGCATTGTTAAGAGCACAAACCCCGCCCATAAGGTGTGTTTCACAATAGGGAAACCGGTTTCCTTTAAACCTGTTTAATGACGGACAGCCCATTTCCTCGATATCAATGAGCTGACGACTCCCAAAAAACTTCTCTAGAAATCCTTTCTTTTCCACACCTTTACAAATAATTTGTTTTCCGTTTGTAATTGTCCTTAGATACTTTCGAGTTTGTGGAAATCTAATTTCTCCATCATTCCAAAAATTTTGTGATGTGTATTGGCTAACCAAATTGCAGTCTTTCGAGATTTGGTATTTAGCATAGAAAATCATATGGTGGTTCTATTAAAAAACTATTATTCAAGTTTGGATCTTTTTCGAATACAATTCCAATTTCCTTTAGAATAAAATTATTATTATTATCAAAGAAACCTTGAACATCAATCGATACAATATCTTTCAACATTTTTCTAATGTTAAACAACTCGTTGTACTAGTCCGTTTAGTGGGTTATATTCAACTAAACGGTCATATATGAGGAGACAGTAAGCTTGGGTATTTTCATGACTTGGTGTCCTTAGTTCTATTAAAATTCTCACATCAATAGGACCAATTTTTACTGATTCGTTTTGATATGAAAGCTTAACCACAATAATAAGGGTCTTCAATTTAAATTCATTTGGGGTCAAAAATGGTTGTGATTAACGATTATAGTAACTAGATTGAAATCTTGTATACATTTCATATAGGTGAGCATACTAATTCTTATTAAAATCAACATTCAGATTAATTTTTATGACTTGGTGTCTTTAGTTCTATTGAAATTCTCACATCAATAGGACCAATTTTTACTGATTCGTTTTGATATGAAAGATCAACCACAATAATAGGGGTCTTCAATTTAAATTAATTTGGGGTCAAAAATGGTTTTGATTCACGATTATAGTAACTAGATTGAAATCTTGTATACATTTCATATAGGTGAGCATACTAATTCTTGCTAAAATCGACATTCAGATTATTATGGAAATGACTCAGAATTCATGTGAACTTTCAAGTTTGATAAGTTATTTGTGATAAGTTCTCCATTTAGTGTAAATCCAATTATGGCAAATCTTGGTTTTTCAAGGTTAACCGACAATTTCACATTTCAGCTCTATTGATTCCCATACCCCAATTTGGGGTAAACATATAAATCCCAACTCTGGAATGCGATTGGTAGGTTTACACAACTTTTAATAATATCGTACATCTTAATTTTTGCAAAATAGCTCAGAGTTACATGGGGAACTTTCCAGGTTTTTTTTCGTAATTTTCAGTTTAAAAGTTTTTTCATTTCTGGTTTGTTCAAGATTCACCACGGTTCTTAGTTAGCATCAACACTAGTTCGTGTTTACAATTTAACAAAACTTTTTTATAAACCTCAGCCAATCCCAACAAAATTTGATTGGTACAGAAAAGATGAAGTGGGGTCCTGTAGAAATTTCATCTCCACTGCTCCATCCAGAATTTAATAGGTATTGACTTTGAAGATTATCCAGAGATATATAATTTTTTAGGGTAGTACTCATATTGACATGGACTTGACACGTTGAACACGTTGTATTTAGTTGTTACCTAGCAGTATTTTGATGGTTACTTTCTGTTTAGTCTTGTTTTTGGATGGTTATTTTTTGTATAGTACCTGTACAGTACTTGGTTTTGGATGGTTACTATCTGTATAGTATCTGTAAAGTACTTGGTTTTAGATGGTTACTAAATGTTAACAAGTATTATGAGATGCTATAGTCTCTTATTAAGAATTATCAAAGAACACAAGTTAAAGTTTCTAAGATGTGTTAGCCAAACACACTTTCAGTGAACTATCAATACCTGACCGTCATCAAAGTCACATGCCCAAGACCCAAGGACATTGAATAAAATACTTCCCCTTCATTTGTACCTGTAGTTTTAATTACAGTCAGAAGCAAAATTTGTAGGATAATTCAATATTTTTTTTATATATTTAATTATTGTAAACATATTTCATTAAATTCATACTTAATTATATTTTATGTATATTTGTATATAATTAATTTTCTTACTCAATCCCTCTGTAAGAAACATGCCGGTTATTCCAAACGCAGATTTTCGCTTGGTTCCCATAGATAGATGTAAAATAGGCCTCACAATGTAATCTTTCTCAGATGTTGGATTATTTTTAAAGCATTCATTTGTTCTAACCCATAATAATATTATATCATATTTCGAAAGCATCATTAGCTAGCATAGGAGCGTCTTTCAATTTAATTTCTGATTCAAGTTTATGATAGAGGTGTTGGGACCTGGTAATATTTTTCTAGTTCTAGTTTTCTAGTTCTATTCTAATTGTATACTATTTGTATGAGTAAGGCATCATTGTGTAAGATTCTGAATAAGTTTAATAAACTCTTTTATTACAATACTCATCTGGTTTTCGTGATTCATGATGGCGGTTGAGCTGCTTGGACTTTGATTACTAGCTATTATTAGATGGTTACTATCTGCTTGGTAGATGTCTATTAGTTGCTTACTAGTTTTTATTAGCTGGTTACTATATGTTTAGTAGATCTATACAAGTTGTTTAGTAGATGTATACAAGTTGTTTACTAGATGTATACAAGTTGTTTACTAGATGTATACAAGTTGTTTTCTAGCTGTTTAGTATCTGGTTTTATATGTTTAGTAGATGTATACAAGTTGTTTAGTAGATGTATACAAGTTGTTTAGTATCGGGTTTCTATATGTTTAGTATCTGTTTACTTGATGTTTACTAATTATTATTAGCTGGTTACTAGTTGTTATTAACGTCTACGAGCTTTTATAGTCTTTTGTTAAGAATGATCAAAAATTCTTGATCACTAGACGACTTTCGATGTGAAGTAAAAACTTACACTCTGATTTTCAATGTGTTTGCTATGTACATGAGAAAGAACGCAAAGCCAAAATATCTCAAGACTGATATATAAATCTTAGAGGAACATATCCGATTATGTTGGGGGAAGATGTATCCTGTGATTGTAAAACTAATTAAGAAATAAATTGTTCACAAGCTGTCTAAAAACTGTTTAGAAGCTCTTTTGATAAACAATTTTGATTCATAATGACAGATATTAAGAATATATAATAATATCATCCACTTTAACTAGTATATTGTTAAAATAAAACATTTCCATTTTTCATGTTCTTTCATCTTATGTAGGTATAATAAATGTAATCTTAACTAGCTAGCCTTACATCCCATAACTATAGTTATAAGCTACAATAAAAATGTCTAGAAAGAACAAAATATATGAATGTCAAGAAACGATTTCAAACTAACTATAATTGGGAAAGTAATTGAAATCACTCCGGCGTAATACAGTAAAAAGAAAAAACACTGTGATTATCCCATTTTCTATCACCATAACAAATGTGTATACCCACACCTAAATGACCAATTGTATCCTTTGTCCAAAAATGTCTGTGACTTTCACTTATAAATTTGTCACCGATAATTTAAATCCCATTAAGCAAACCACCCATTGCTAACCATACCATAACCCCAGAGTCAAGTTGGTTACCTACAATAAACATAGGTGATGGTGTAAAGGATTGCTAAAATGCCTCGACGGAGGCGCAAAGGTCATAAAAAAATGGTCATAAAAAATTTAATTAGGAAAGTATTTTTTATTTGCGAGCCATTTATAACTGTTGCCAACGACACAAACAGTTGTTACAAAGGATTTGCTTAAATGCCTCGACGTAGGCGCAAAGGTCAAGGTATTGGAAAAAATTCATGGAATATTATCCCTTCATAAAAGAGGTCATAAAAGATATAATTAGGAAAGTATTTTTTATTTGCGAACAAATTATAACTGGTACCAACAACACAAATAGTTGTTACAAAGGATTGCTAAAATGCCTTGATGCAGGCGCAAAGGTCAAGGTAATGAAAAAATTCCTGGAATATTATCCCTTGACCAAAAACGAAAATTTCTTCTATTGGGATAATAAAAAAATATATATTTATTCAATACTTTGATTTTTCCATCAAGCTGCTTGATAAATCTAGTTGTTTGATATTCTCTAACTAATTGAGTAATAAGTTTTCATGTGTCTATTTAATTTACCAAAAGCAAAATTAGTCTTCTCTCATAAAATTGAACTTTTGGATCTCTCTAATTCCCCACCGGTGAAATATATGTTCCTCATATTTAAAAATTATGGTTTGCCAACCCCGACCAACCTCCGCAACATAGATGGGTACTTGTAATTCATATTTAAGATATTTCCATCCTTCTCTAACTAATATCCTTTTATCCATCATGTAAACAGGTTTAGAATTGTATTGCATGCTTCAACCCCTAGCCACACCCACCACTGTTACAGATTTGACTTTTCCAATGGCTGCCCCAGCTACCTAAACTGTACATTTCTTTTGATTTTCTCTTTTTCTTTCTAAGCAATATACACAATTTTTAAACTGATTCTGACCTCTCTTTCTCTTTTTCTTTCTAAGCAATTTACACATTTTTTAAACTGGTTCTGACCTCCCTCTTTAATGGCATCCTCTACTTTATTTTCGTTATATTTCTGATCTTTTCGTAACAGTAGGTTGTTAAACTTTTATCATTTTATGGGATTATTGAGCACCCGAAATCCCAGATATTAACTCATAACATGTAATTAGCAGAATATAGTCAAAGATATCAGACTCTAAAAAGACAAGATTTACCTACAATTCAATTTACCATCTACAATCCCTGGAGAAGATTTTAGTATTTGCAGTTTAATTTTCTAATTTATTGATTTCACAGATTCCCGCTGGTAAATACCAATTTTTAACAAATGGCTTCCAACTTCATACCATTCAGACACTGGTTTACAACATCATAGAACTGACTCTCAAGGTATCTGTAACGCACAATATATTTCCGTCTCTTTTCTTCAAATCAATATTAAAAAATTTCAAAAACTGTTTTTTGGAGTTCATTTTATTCTTAGAATTGAATTATTAAAAATCATTAAGCCAACAGAGATAATAATGTTTTTGTGATAATATCCCATGAATAATACATAATTCTTATTTGTATATTTTCAAAATTATTTATTTCAGAAAATTATTCATTAATCGCATTCAAATAATATTCATAATATATCTTACAATTTTTCAGATTTATCAATAGAGTTTGCCAATTATTAATATTAAATGATATTGCATCATATCTATTTTTAAGATTAAATATTAAGATAGGGTCGTCCTCGCGAGACATAGCGCTGACCAACTCACATTGGTCTGCCTCACCATTAAATTTAAGGCATTCTAAGTCTGATACTGAATCCCTTATACGAAAAATCATCTCCTTAACTTGCAGTAGCAGTCGTGACAGCGGATTATTTTCGATTTCCGCATCGTGAAGATCAATTTGGTGTTGTAACTTGGTTGTCTCCATCATCAGCTCGGTGATTCGATTTTCCACGTTCTCAATATCAAATAGATGGGAATCGATATTGTTTTCGCTCTGCAAATCCACCAAGCGCCATTTCAGGATGTCCAACTCTTCTATATTATCGTAATAGATACTACCGAATTCTCGTCGCAACTCCTTGGAAACCTTTAAAATTACCTTAAAGATTCTTATTTCAATCATCAAATCTTCATTTACTTTAAAGTCACAGTGGTTGATTTGGCTATTGATTTCAGTCATCTTTTGTCTTTCGATTTAAATTTTGTACTGTTTTAGGTTTTGTAATCTCATCAACCAGGAAAAGACAGAACGTAGAATCGAGCAGGTACTTTATATCCAAGGATCAAACCCCCTCCCCAAGAATCAAACCACCATCCCATGCGATTGGCTTAAGTAAAACCATTCCACACTGTGTCAAAGTGAGAAGAAGAATACATAAGAAACCGGAAATCAAAGGCAAAGTAAGATTGTAGCCCAATACATATCGATATTGAGAACTGTTGTTATATGAGTATGCGTACATTTAATTGTATTTAATATATTAGTTGTTGATAATTATAATTTTATAATGGTCATCATTAAGTAAGAGGAGTGGTACAGAATTTTTATTCTTAATATTTAATCTTAAAAATAGATATGATGCAATATCATTTAATATTAATAATTGGCAAACTCTATTGATAAATCTGAAAAATTGTAAGATATATTATGAATATTATTTGAATGCGATTAATGAATAATTTTGTAAAATAAATAATTTTGAAAATATACAAATAAGAATTATGTATTATTCATGGGATATTATCACAAAAACATTATTATCTCTGTTGGCTTAATGATTTTTAATAATTCAATTCTAACAATAAAATGAACTCCAAAAAACAGTTTTTGAAATTTTTTAATATTGATTAGAAGAAAAGAGACGGAAATATATTGTGCGTTACAGATACCTTGAGAGTCAGTTCTTTGAGGTTGTAAACCAGTCTCTGAATGGTATGAAGTTGGAAGCCATTTGTTAAAAATTGGTATTTACCAGCGGGAATCTGTGAAATCAATAAATTAGAAAATTAAACTGCAAATACTAAAATCTTCTCCAGGGATTGTAGATGGTAAATTGAATTGTAGGTAAATCTTGTCTTTTTAGAGTCTGATATCTTTGACTATATTCTGCTAATTACATGTTATGAGTTAATATCTGGGATTTCGGGTGCTCAATAATCCCATAAAATGATAAAAGTTTAACAACCTACTGTTACGAAAAGATCAGAAATATAACGAAAATAAAGTAGAGGATGCCATTAAAGAGGGAGGTCAGAACCAGTTTAAAAATTGTGTACATTGCTTAGAAAGAAAAAGAGAAAGGGAGGTCAGAACCAGTTTAAAAATTGTGTACATTGCTTAGAAAGAAAAAGAGAAAATCAAAAGAAATGTACAGTTTAGGTAGCTGGGGCAGCCATTGGAAAAGTCAAATCTGTAACAGTGGTGGGTGTGGCTAGGGGTTGAAGCATGCAATACAATTCTAAACCTGTTTACATGATGGATAAAAGGATATTAGTTAGAGAAGGATGGAAATATCTTAAATATGAATTACAAGTACCCATCTATGTTGCGGAGGTTGGTCGGGGTTGGCAAACCATAATTTTTAAATATGAGGAACATATATTTCACCGGTGGGGAATTAGAGAGATCCAAAAGTTCAATTTTATGAGAGAAGACTAATCCTGCTTTTGGTAAATTAAATAGACACATGAAAACTTATTACTCAATTAGTTAGAGAATATCAAACAACTAGATTTATCAAGCAGCTTGATGGAAAAATCAAAGTATTGAATAAATATATATTTTTTTATTATCCAAATAGAAGAAATTTTCGTTTTTGGTCAAGGGATAATATTCCAGGAATTTTTTCATTACCTTGACCTTTGCGCCTGCATCAAGGCATTTTAGCAATCCTTTGTAACAACTATTTGTGTTGTTGGTACCAGTTATAATTTGTTCGCAAATAAAAAATACTTTCCTAATTATATCTTTTATGACCTCTTTTATGAAGGGATAATATTCCATGAATTTTTTCCAATACCTTGACCTTTGCGCCTGCGTCGAGGCATTTAAGCAAATCCTTTGTAACAACTGTTTGTGTCGTTGGCAACAGTTATAAATGGCTCGCAAATAAAAAATACTTTCCTAATTAAATTTTTAATATTAAATGATATTGCATCATATCTATTTTTAAGATTAAATATTAAGAATAAAAATTCTGTACCACTCCTCTTACTTAATGATGACCATTATAAAATTATAATTATCAACAACTAATATATAAAATACAATTAAATGTACGCATACTCATATAACAACAGTTCTCAATATCGATATGTATTGGGCTACAATCTTACTTTGCCTTTGATTTCCGGTTTCTTATGTATTCTTCTTCTCACTTTGACACAGTGTGGAATGGTTTTACTTAAGCCAATCGCATGGGATGGTGGTTTGATTCTTGGGGAGGGTGGATTTGCTTGGTGGATTTGCAGAGCGAAAACAATATCGATTCCCATCTATTTGATATTGAGAACGTGGAAAATCGAATCACCGAGCTGATGATGGAGACAACCAAGTTACAACACCAAATTGATCTTCACGATGCGGAAATCGAAAATAATCCGCTGTCACGACTGCTACTGCAAGTTAAGGAGATGATTTTTCGTATAAGGGATTCAGTATCAGACTTAGAATGCCTTAAATTTAATGGTGAGGCAGACCAATGTGAGTTGGTCAGCGCTATGTCTCGCGAGGACGACCCTATCTTAATATTTAATCTTAAAAATAGATATGATGCAATATCATTTAATATTAATAATTGGCAAACTCTATTGATAAATCTGAAAAATTGTAAGATATATTATGAATATTATTTGAATGCGATTAATGAATAATTTTGTGAAATAAATAATTTTGAAAATATACAAATAAGAATTATGTATTATTCATGGGATATTATCACAAAAACATTATTATCTCTGTTGGCTTAATGATTTTTAATAATTCAATTCTAACAATAAAATGAACTCCAAAAAACAGTTTTTGAAATTTTTTAATATTGATTAGAAGAAAAGAGACGGAAATATATTGTGCGTTACAGATACCTTGAGAGTCAGTTCTTTGAGGTTGTAAACCAGTCTCTGAATGGTATGAAGTTGGAAGCCATTTGTTAAAAATTGGTATTTACCAGCGGGAATCTGTGAAATCAATAAATTAGAAAATTAAACTGCAAATACTAAAATCTTCTCCAGGGATTGTAGATGGTAAATTGAATTGTAGGTAAATCTTGTCTTTTTAGAGTCTGATATCTTTGACTATATTCTGCTAATTACATGTTATGAGTTAATATCTGGGATTTCGGGTGCTCAATAATCCCATAAAATGATAAAAGTTTAACAACCTACTGTTACGAAAAGATCAGAAATATAACGAAAATAAAGTAGAGGATGCCATTAAAGAGGGAGGTCAGAACCAGTTTAAAAATTGTGTACATTGCTTAGAAAGAAAAAGAGAAAGGGAGGTCAGAACCAGTTTAAAAATTGTGTACATTGCTTAGAAAGAAAAAGAGAAAATCAAAAGAAATGTACAGTTTAGGTAGCTGGGGCAGCCATTGGAAAAGTCAAATCTGTAACAGTGGTGGGTGTGGCTAGGGGTTGAAGCATGCAATACAATTCTAAACCTGTTTACATGATGGATAAAAGGATATTAGTTAGAGAAGGATGGAAATATCTTAAATATGAATTACAAGTACCCATCTATGTTGCGGAGGTTGGTCGGGGTTGGCAAACCATAATTTTTAAATATGAGGAACATATATTTCACCGGTGGGGAATTAGAGAGATCCAAAAGTTCAATTTTATGAGAGAAGACTAATCCTGCTTTTGGTAAATTAAATAGACACATGAAAACTTATTACTCAATTAGTTAGAGAATATCAAACAACTAGATTTATCAAGCAGCTTGATGGAAAAATCAAAGTATTGAATAAATATATATTTTTTTATTATCCAAATAGAAGAAATTTTCGTTTTTGGTCAAGGGATAATATTCCAGGAATTTTTTCATTACCTTGACCTTTGCGCCTGCATCAAGGCATTTTAGCAATCCTTTGTAACAACTATTTGTGTTGTTGGTACCAGTTATAATTTGTTCGCAAATAAAAAATACTTTCCTAATTATATCTTTTATGACCTCTTTTATGAAGGGATAATATTCCATGAATTTTTTCCAATACCTTGACCTTTGCGCCTGCGTCGAGGCATTTAAGCAAATCCTTTGTAACAACTGTTTGTGTCGTTGGCAACAGTTATAAATGGCTCGCAAATAAAAAATACTTTCCTAATTAAATTTTTTATGACCATTTTTTTATGACCTTTGCGCCTCCGTCGAGGCATTTTAGCAATCCTTTACACCATCACCTATGTTTATTGTAGGTAACCAACTTGACTCTGGGGTTATGGTATGGTTAGCAATGGGTGGTTTGCTTAATGGGATTTAAATTATCGGTGACAAATTTATAAGTGAAAGTCACAGACATTTTTGGACAAAGGATACAATTGGTCATTTAGGTGTGGGTATACACATTTGTTATGGTGATAGAAAATGGGATAATCACAGTGTTTTTTCTTTTTACTGTATTACGCCGGAGTGATTTCAATTACTTTCCCAATTATAGTTAGTTTGAAATCGTTTCTTGACATTCATATATTTTGTTCTTTCTAGACATTTTATTGTAGCTTATAACTATAGTTATGGGATGTAAGGCTAGCTAGTTAAGATTACATTTATTATACATACATAAGATGAAAGAACATGAAAAATGGAAATGTTTTATTTTAACAATATACTAGTTAAAGTGGATGATATTATTATATATTCTTAATATCTGTCATTATGAATCAAAATTGTTTATCAAAAGAGCTTCTAAACAGTTTTTAGACAGCTTGTGAACAATTTATTTCTTAATTAGTTTTACAATCACAGGATACATCTTCCCCCAACATAATCGGATATGTTCCTTTAAGATTTATATATCAGTCTTGAGATATTTTGGCTTTGCGTTCTTTCTCATGTACATAGCAAACACATTGAAAATCAGAGTGTAAGTTTTTACTTCACATCGAAAGTCGTCTAGTGATCAAGAATTTTTGATCATTCTTAACAAAAGACTATAAAAGCTCGTAGACGTTAATAACAACTAGTAACCAGCTAATAATAATTAGTAAACATCAAGTAAACAGATACTAAACATATAGAAACCCGATACTAAACAACTTGTATACATCTACTAAACAACTTGTATACATCTACTAAACATATAAAACCAGATACTAAACAGCTAGAAAACAACTTGTATACATCTAGTAAACAACTTGTATACATCTAGTAAACAACTTGTATACATCTACTAAACAACTTGTATACATCTACTAAACATATAGTAACCAGCTAATAAAAACTAGTAAGCAACTAATAGACATCTACCAAGCAGATAGTAACCATCTAATAATAGCTAGTAATCAAAGTCCAAGCAGCTCAACCGCCATCATGAATCACGAAAACCAGATGAGTATTGTAATAAAAGAGTTTATTAAACTTATTCAGAATCTTACACAATGATGCCTTACTCATACAAATAGTATACAATTAGAATAGAACTAGAAAACTAGAACTAGAAAAATAGTTGACAACAAAAACCGATATTACCAGGTCCCAACACCTCTATCATAAACTTGAATCAGAAATTAAATTGAAAGACGCTCCTATGCTAGCTAATGATGCTTTCGAAATATGATATAATATTATTATGGGTTAGAACAAATGAATGCTTTAAAAATAATCCAACATCTGAGAAAGATTACAATGTGAGACCTATTTTACATCTATCTATGGGAACCAAGCGAAAATCTGCGTTTGGAATAACCGGCATGTTTCTTACAGAGGGATTGAGTAAGAAAATTAATTATATAGAAATATACATAAAATATAATTAATTATGAATTTAATGAAATATGTTTACAATAATTAAATATATAAAAAAATATTGAATTATCCTACAAATTTTGCTTCTGACTGTAATTAAAACTACAGGTACAAATGAAGGGGAAGTATTTTATTCAATGTCCTTGGGTCTTGGGCATGTGACTTTGATGACGGTCAGGTAATGATAGTTCACTGAAAGTGTGTTTGGCTAACAAATCTTAGAAACTTTAACTTGTGTTCTTTGATAATTCTTAATAAGAGACTATAGCATCTCATAATACTTGTTAACATTTAGTAACCATCTAAAACCAAGTACTTTACAGATACTATACAGATAGTAACCATCCAAAACCAAGTACTGTACAGGTACTATACAAAAAATAACCATCCAAAAACAAGACTAAACAGAAAGTAACCATCAAAATACTGCTAGGTAACAACTAAATACAACGTGTTCAACGTGTCAAGTCCATGTCAATATGAGTACTACCCTAAAAAATTATATATCTCTGGATAATCTTCAAAGTCAATACCTATTAAATTCTGGATGGAGCAGTGGAGATGAAATTTCTACAGGACCCCACTTCATCTTTTCTGTACCAATCAAATTTTGTTGGGACTGGCTGAGGTTTATAAAAAAGTTTTGTTAAATTGTAAACACGAACTAGTGTTGATGCTAACTAAGAATCGTGGTGAATCTTGAACAAACCAGAAATGAAAAAACTTTTAAACTGAAAATTACGAAAAAAACCTTGAAAGTTCCCCATGTAACTCTGAGCTATTTTGCAAAAATTAAGATGTACGATATTATTAAAAGTTGTGTAAACCTACCAATCGCATTCCAGAGTTGGGATTTATATGTTAACCCCAAATTGGGGTATGGGAATCAATAGAGCTGAAATGTGAAATTGTCGGTTAACCTTGAAAAACCAAGATTTGCCATAATTGGATTTACATTAAATGGAGAACTTATCACAAATAACTTATCAAACTTGAAAGTTCACTTTAATTCTGAGTCATATCCGTACAATAATCTGAACCTTGATTTTAGTAAGAATCAGTATGGTCACCTATATGAATTGTGTACAAGATTTCAATCTAGTTACTATAATCGTGAATCAAAACCATTTTTGACCCCAAATGAATTTAAATTGAAGACCCCTATTATTGTGGTTGATCTTTCATATCAAAACGAATCAGTAAAAATTGGTCCTATTGATGTGAGAATTTCAATAGAACTAAAGACACCAAGTCATAAAAATTAATCTGAATGTTGATTTTAGTAAGAATTAGTATGCTCACCTATATGAAATGTATACAAGATTTCAATCTAGTTACTATAATCGTTAATCACAACCATTTTTGACCCCAAATGAATTTAAATTGAAGACCCTTATTATTGTGGTTAAGCTTTCATATCAAAACGAATCAGTAAAAATTGGTCCTATTGATGTGAGAATTTTAATAGAACTAAGGACACCAAGTCATGAAAATACCCAAGCTTACTGTCTCCTCATATATGACCGTTTAGTTGAATATAACCCACTAAACGGACTAGTACAACGAGTTGTTTAACATTAGAAAAATGTTGAAAGATATTGTATCGATTGATGTTCAAGGTTTCTTTGATAATAATAATAATTTTATTCTAAAGGAAATTGGAATTGTATTCGAAAAAGATCCAAACTTGAATAATAGTTTTTTAATAGAACCACCATATGATTTTACTATGCTAAATACCAAATCTCGAAAGACTGCAATTTGGTTAGCCAATACACATCACAAAATTTTTGGAATGATGGAGAAAATAGATTTCCACAAACTCGAAAGTATCTAAGGACAATTACAAGCGGAAAACAAATTATTTGTAAAGGTGTGGAAAAGAAACGATTTCTAGAGAAGTTTTTTGGGAGTCGTCAGCTCATTGATATCGAGGAAATGGGCTGTCCGTCATTAAACAGGTTTAAAGGAAACCGGTTTCCCTATTGTGAAACACACCTTAAGGGCGGGGTTTGTGCTCTTAACAATGCATACATTATTTTGACATTTTTTAAAAGTAGCTCCAAAACAATAAAATAATTTTTATACATCATTTTAAAGTTGAGACTAGATGTGTAAAGACCTATAAGAAAATAAAATTAACCAAATGAAGTTTCATGAGGAAGTTGACCAATTTATTAAACAATTTAAAGGACAGATAATTGGTCAGCATTTTCAATACCTTCTAAACACAAAAACTATGTTCATAAATCGAGGTGGACATGATCTCACTACTACGAATTATGGTGAACACTTTACATTTTGTAATCCAGAAATGACGTCGGAAACGTGCGCCTGCTTCTTCTATGCAAATCGTCGGAATCAAAGCAAGAATCAAATTAATTTCAATATATAATCAAACATGTTCGCAATACCAATATAAATGAATAAATGTATTATTATGCTACAAAATACACTTCTGACTTTTTATTTCGAGTTAAATTTACAGGTATGGAGAATGGAAAATATTTCCTTGACTGAGATATGTCGGCTACTTGCGAGTTGTTGCGCGGTCGTGATTTCAACCCCTATTATGGGAACGTATTAGAGCTAGCAGTCAGCCGTGAGGTCGTTGGCGTGAGGCCCATGATCTTGTCAATGGGCGTGCGCCTTCAGACTTGTGCATGTGTCCCTTTTATTCCGGTCAGGTAATAGACAGGTGCGCATGTTCGGGTAGCTCTTGCTTGAATCCCTTTTTTGATATGTTTATGACCCGTTTGTGGAAAGGAGAGAATCTTAGAGAATTTACCAGTTAAACCTTCTGGGGCGGAAACAAAAATGTCTGTTTGAAAATATTCGACATCTGAGAATTATTAACTTGTGAGATTCATTTTATTGGGGTTCTTTTGATTTCTAAATTAATTTTACAGTCATAGGAAACGTTATTCCCCAACATGATCGGACATGTTCCTCTAAGGCAACCATCTTTAGATGTTTTGGGTTTGCGACCTTTCTCACGTGCACAGCAACACCTGCTGAATATTAATTGCTAATAATGAGGAAAAGGATACATGATCAATATTGTCACATGGGGATGTGGGGAAAGTGTGCGACCTTTCTCCCGTGTACAGCAACACCTGCTGAATATTAATTGTTGATAATGAGGCAAAAAGGTCACGTGATCAGTATTGTCACATGGTGGTGTGGGGTTGGGGGCAATTAAGTATACTCTTTATAGACATGATCGTGACATTTTTATGAGTTTAAAGTCCATTAAAATCACTTAATTTATTGGATTATCCTAATTGTCCCAGAACCCGCATACGTTAATGAAGAGGCGGGAGTCATTAATATGTTAATCAGTGAGAGGCGGGGTCATTAATATGCTAATTAGAAAGGGGGCGGGGGCCATTAATATGCTAATTGTCCCAGAATCCGCGTTTCCATACTACTAATGCATTGAAATAAAGTCATTTCAAAGTAAGATAACAATAATTAGTGCCTACTCCAATAAAAAAAATGAATACAAGGAACATATGGAAAAAATTTTGGTGAGGATCGAAGAATTCCAAGAGAGGGTTAGTGGATGGACTTTACTTCATCTCATTCGATTGAAGATGAATATTAATCAATATTCACCTTTAAGAGAATCGTCATACATAAAACTACCCTTTTGTTTGGAAGCTAAAAAAGCAATTATATATGTAAAAAACATAAATGATGAATATTGTTTTAAATGGAGCTTAATCGCAGCATTAAGTAATCTAAATAAGAATGCAAACATATGTACAACTTATAAAGTTAATATAAATGATGAACTCATTCAAGTCAATGGGATCATATTAAATTTCACTGGATTATCTGGATATATCTTAATTTATGGAAATAAATAGAGATATAAATGTTACACTTTTCGGGATCGACTATGGAGTTATACTTGGACCTATATTTTACTCCCCTGAAGTGAGGACAATTTCTATAAATATGCTGATACTGGAGGAAGGATGTAAAGCACATTATACTTGGAATAAAAATCTATCAAAGTAAGTTGTTTTATCATATCATTATTATATCTATTTTTTTTGTTTTTGTTTTTGTTTTAAAATTTCATAATATTTGTTTGCTTTCATATTAAAAAAAAAAATTTCTTGTGTTTATCTCTATTTTAGTTTGGTTTCCTCTCAAGTTTCGAGAGATAAGTCAAAAAAATGGTTCTGTCAAATTTGTTTAAATTATTCATTGAGTGATGATGCTGCCAACCGACATTCAGAAGTCTGCGGTAAAAGAGTCTCACGCTTACCCAACATGAAGGATGCCACTTTAAGCTACATTAATATTCAAAAGGAAGTGATGGTACCATTCACAGTTTACGCTGACTTTGAATGAATCCCTCAACCGATTAATAAAAAATAAACGTTAAATTTAAATATTATAAATATACATAAACCTGTTTCATATGCATACTATATAAAGTGTGCACATGATAACAGTTAGATAAGATTGTTTTAGAAACTAGATTCAACTTAGGAATGAATTTCCTGTTATCTCTAATAGAAAATTTAACTTTTATATATGAAAACCATATTTCAAAACCTGTTCCTATAGTAATGTCAGATGTTGAAGAAGATGATTTCAAAATATCTAATAATTGCCATATATGTTACACTCCTCTTTTATTAGATAGAGTTAGGGATCACTGTCACTTTACAGGAAAATTTTGGGGTGCAGCACATAATGCGTGCAATTTAAAATATAAAGTTCCAAAATTTATTCCTGTTTTCTTCCACAATTTCACCAGGTATGATTGCCATCTATTTATAAAAGATTTGGCAATCATACCTGGTGAAATAAAGGTAATTCCAATAAATAAGGAACAATATATATCAATTTCAAAAATTATAACTATAAGTAATGGTGATAACTTTGAAATCCGTTTTCTAGATTCGTTTCGATTTATTCCTTCTGCATTAGATACATTAGATTCAAATCTAGAAAGTGAACAAATGTATATAACAAGATCATTTTTCCCTTATGAAAATCATTTCAACTTAATGCGAAGAAAGGGTTATTTCCATATGAAATTAAAAGAAAGTAAATTACCTCCTAGAGAAGCTTTCTATAGTTCCATAACCGAAAATGAATGTTCAATTGAAAATTATACTCACGCACAAAAAATTAGTTTTCTTGTAAGAATCTTAAAGATTATTTAAATTTATATATAAAAACAGATGTTTTATTAATGTCTGATGCCTTTGAAAACTTTCGAAGACTTCCAGCACATTTTTTCACTACACCAGGATTATAATGGGAAGCTATGTTAAAATGTACTAAAATTGAATAAGATTTATTAACTGCTATATCAGTTAAAATCAGTATAAATTTATTCAAAGTGGTATTCGTGGTGGCTTAGTACAATGTACATGCAGATATGCTAAAGCAAATAACAAATATGTTGAGAACTTTGATAGTGCTCCAAAATCATAATATTTGATTTATTTGGATACAAATAATTTTTATGGTTGGGCTATGTCACAATCTTTACCATATGGAGGTTTTGAATGGATTTTAAGGGGTAACTTGATAGTATAAACATTACAGAGATTGCAGATGATAGTGAATATGGATACATTTTTGAGCTAGATTTAAAATATCCTTTTAAATTGCACAATAAACACAATGATCTTCCATTTTGTTGCAATAATCAGTTACCAACAAAGTCAGACAAAATAAAAAAATTAATTGCTGATTTAAGGGATAAAGAAAAATATATAATTCATTATAAAAATCTTCAACAGTGTATAGAAATTGGATTTATTCTAACAAAAATTCATAGAGGTATTCGCTTCTTTCAGAAGCCTTGGCTAAATACATATATTAATTTGAATACATTCCATAGAACTAATGCAAAAAATACATTTGAAAAAGATTTTTTTTAACTTTTAAATAATGCTGACTATGGAAAAACAATGGAAAATGTCGATAAACGCGTTAATATTAAGTTAATTACTGAATGGGAAAGTGCTTCACCATCCGATTCTTCTGGCCCAAAAAGGCATTGTGGTAGTTTCAAAGTCAAACTTCCATAGTGTAAAACAGTTTTCAGAAAACTTCATTGCATTTCAAATAAAAGATTAAGTGTGTTGTACAACAAACCTCTATATTTAGGTTTTGCTGTATTAGATTTATCGAAATGGAAAATATATGATTTTCATTATAATTATATTAAACCTAAATACAATGAAAATGTTCAATTAAATTATATGGATACAGATTCTTTTATATATACTATTAAAACTGAAGATTTTTATAAAGATATTCAGAATGATATTGAGATGAAGTTTGATACATCAGATTATTCTGATGAATTACTTAATCTCTATAATTTTCCTAAAGCCAAAAAAAAAAATTTGGGGTTTCTTAAAGATGAACTATATAGAAGACCTATGACTGAATTTGTTGGTTTGAGATCAAAAATGCATGCCTTCAAAACATCTAATAGTAATCACAACTCTGAAAATACAGTGAAAAATCAAAGGGAGTTAAAAGAAGTGCAATAGATCAATTAACTTTTAATAGTTTAAAAAAATATTTGTTTTCGGAAGAGGAAGTGGTAGGCTCTATGTCAATGATTAGATCTAAAAATCATATTTTATCATATAAAAAAGTAGTTCTCAGTCATGAAGACACAAAGGTTCTTATACAAAACAATAAAATTAACACACTACAATATGGACAATATAAAATAGAAGAAAAAAGATAAGAATATAAAATTAATGAAATAGATTCAAATATTTATGTTTATGAACAAAAATATTTGAAATAGAGAATTATCCTAATAGAAATAATTATTAAGACATTGAAATAGAAAAACTTAAGAAAAATATAGATGATTGTACATTTCAAATGTTTTATACAGAATTATAATTAATTTTACTAAATTGTGAAAAAGAATAAATTTAACCTATAATTGTAAATAAAACAGAACAAACATCGCTTTTTATTTAAACGTTAAAACTTAAGGTAATATATATACCAAATATTACAATTCACAATTTTATTATTATAAAATTTTTATTTAACAGAACAAACATCACTTTTATTTAGAGTTTAATGTTGAAATTTAAAAAAAAATGTATTAACCAAATATAACAATTCAGAACATTATAAAATTTGAATTTAACAGAAGAATTACAATATTTTCTTGGAATTACATTCAATTTGCTTACTTTCTTCTATATTTAGTGGTATAGTTCGATTATAGTTATCTATAGCAATCTCTTATCTATACACTTTATTGTTATCATCACTTAAAGAAATTGATTTAATGTATTTATCATTATCTTCATCTAAATTAAACGGTATAGTTTGAACGTAGTTATCTATACCACCCTCAACAACAATAGTTTCATCCTCACTACATGATCTTAGAATACATGGCTCCGGATTATCATCATCATAAAGGATTACATCGTGGTCATCATCATCATCATCACCATACAAATCAAGAGAAAATTTGCCAACCTCTTTTTTATTATTGTTTTGGAGTTCTGAAAATATAAATATTTTAGTATATTTAAAAATATTATTTTATATGTATTCAACCAACCTTTTTGAGCTCCATCCGAAATATTATTTTCAACTTTTTTATTAATGTTTTGGAGTTCTGAACATATAAATATTATTAGTATATATATGTATAGTGGTCAGCAAAAGTATTTTGACAAAACAAAAGTTAAATATACTTATAATTTGAACTTACTTCTTGTAAACTTTGGCATCAATGGAAAGGTAATTTAAATGCCGTTTGAATGATACAATTCATTTCTTAACCCATTCAGTACTTATTGAATAGGACGAATTTGTGCAAACATCTACTTTTAATATTTTTTCCTCGACTTGAAAACTTAAATTTTTTGATGCAAAAAGTTTCTTCAAACAAAAATAATAGTAACTGCAAAAAGAATTTTTCAAAAATCATTTTGCTTATATTTTGTATGATTTTTTGAAGGTGACAATTTCGGAAAAAATTTGTATGAAAAAAGAAAAAATTTGCTCAAATGCATGTTTTTAAGCATTTTCAAAAAAAAAATTTAAAAAAAATATGAACAATGATTTTTGAAAAATTCTTTTTGCAGTTACTATTATTTTTGTTTGAAGAAACTTTTTGCATCAAAAAATTTAAGTTATCAAGTCGAGGAAAAAAGTTTAAAAAAAAAATTTTAAAGTTGATTTACACAAATTCGTCCTTTTCAATAAATACTGAATGGGTTAAGAAATGTATTTTATCATTCAAACGGCATTTAAATTACCTTTCCATTGATGCCTATAGTTTACAAGAAGTAAATTCAAGTTATGAGTATACTTAACTTTTGTTTTGTCAAAATACATATGCCGACCAGTGTATATATAAATATATATATTTTCAACTCACCTTTTTTTAATTTACTTGAACTATTATTTTCATCTTCTATTTTTATACTCTGCAAAATCAAACACATTTCCCTACTCAATCAGATTATGATATAATATCACTATTAGTTATTTTGAAATCGTTAATTGGTATTTTATCTGTGCTAATCTGACTTTTTTATTTAAATATTCAATCATCATTTGAGCTGCTAAATTTCTCTTTCTTAAATATAGCCCATTAATTCTTTCTGCTTCATCGATTTCAATTTCATGGATTTGTGGACCATCACTAAGATAACCTGTTTCTTCTTCTTCTATCTCTTCTCTTTTACTCTCTTGTTTGGAAAGAAGATCAGCATCCTTCGATATTTTTTCATAAACAATCCTATCTTTCCGTCTCTCTGCTTTAATTACTGAATGGGATAAAACTTCTGCAAATTCAAAACAATTAATTCTTAACGTTGCTAGGGGGGTATTAGTATTGCGTTCAGATTTTCGGTGTCGGTGGCGACTAGATAAATATTTTATATTTATACGTTTAGATTTACTTAGACTTCGCCTAGAATGTGGTCTTCTATATATATTATTATGATGGCATTTAACTTCTACCGTAGCACTTTTGTATTGGACGGTGAAGAATCTGTTTAGACCACTTCTTCCTAAATCCATATGTCCTCTTATTCTCCTTTCATTTTCAACCAATTTTTGTTTAAAATTCTTTATTATTCCTCTCTTTGTAAATTCGATTTGTGAATTATGCATGTTTTCAGTGCTTTTAATTAAATGCACTTTCAAATTCTGTATCACTATCACTGATTCCCAACACTAATTCTTGTGACGTATTACTAAATGTAGGTGCTCGACTTACGTTTTCAAATTCTCTCTTACTATCATTTATACCATACCCATATCAATTTTTTCTGATTTTTCATATCCTATGTTTTTATTTTCTATGTGATCAACATTTGTATTTTCGCTATTACTATCAAAAAGATTGGGTGGGGTTGTAGTTGTTTCAGATGTAGTTGATGTAGCTGTTTTTGTTGTTGCTGTACCTTCTTCCAGAATTTCTTGTTTTAATGCAGTAGTTGCAGTAGTTGAGGCAGATGTAGTTGTAGTTGATGTTGTTGTAGTTGTTTCTTCTTCAACTGTGCTTGTACTTGTACTTGTTGTTAAGTCTTTTTCATTAATGATACTATTAATAGCATTAAATATTTTAGTATCGAGTTCACTTTTTAAGTTTGTTTTCTCACTTTCATCACTTGTCTTGTTTATGAGATCCATAAAAATATGGCTATCCTCTAGGATCTCAAATTTTAAGTCAATTTTAATGATATTTTTTAGTTTTGGAACATTGATATATAACCCAATCGAATTATTGGAAGTCGATGGGTTTTCAATTAAAGTCATTTCATTGGGGAGTGGTACCATTTTCACCATCGGATTACAGAGGGAAAGTATTACAAAAAATATTATAAAAACCATCATTTTTGATTTTTTTGTTTTTTTTTCACAAGCGAACAAACGAATGAATGAGCAAACGATCCGAAATTGAGTTGCGTGAACGAATAGATGGAAACTGAATACTTTTTGAAATGTATCCCCCTTTAGAGCCACCAGATTTGTATATATAAATATATATACATATAACGTTCCGTTCAAATTCATATCTGTACAGGCTTTTCCTCACACTTTATAAATAGAAATTGCGTGTTTGTGAAGAAACATAATTTCGTTTTTAGGAATCCAACTATCTTCTGATTTTGTAAAGCCTAACCAACGTACAAGCTCATAATCAAGTTCCACCCAAAATTCTTATCTGTACATTTTAGTCTAGCCAACGCACAAGCTCATAATCAAGTTCCGTTCAAATTCTTATTTGTACATGCTTTTCTTCACACTTTATAAATAGAAATTGCGTGCTTGTGAAGAAACATAATTTGATTTCACGCATTGACGTCAATGTCTACATTTTAATTGTTCTATGCTTCCACTTGTTCTTTATAGAACTACGATTTTATAAATCCAACTATCTTCTGATTTTGAAAAGCCTAGCCAACGCACAAGCACATAATCATCTTTTTGTTTCACAATCTTTTCAACAAGATAAGTATTTGGGAATTTTGTTTTTTTAATTTCTTGTTTATAGAAACCACCTTGAACTGGATCACCCTTCAAGTCCTCAAGTAAATATGTGGTGGGGGATGTATTTTGTACTTTCCGAATTCGAAAAATTTCCGTTGTCCAGTTTGGGGCTTAGCCTTTTTTAAAGACAAGTTTATATTTACTTTTTCGTACATGATCCCCCTCTTTAAAGTCCCCATTTGTAAATATTTTTAGGTGATTGTATGATCTCATCGAAATCTGTTTTTCATTTTTAGCATTGACGTCAATGGGGTTCATTTTAATCGTTCTATGCTTCCTGTTATTATAATTATTAATCAACTCTTTGTATATTTGAAGCCAAGTATACTTTCCATAAAAACTAAACTCACGCCACATAAGTTCTTTTAATGTTCTATTAAAACGTTCCGCAATATATGCTTTAAGAGTACTAAATGTTGAGTAATGATTAATTTCATATCTTTTCATCAATTCTCTAAATTGTCCCTTTACTATAACTCTACGTCTTGGAAATTTCTTGAATGATGGGCGATGTAACTCATTTACAATATCTCGTTTACTCATAGCTTTATTTTATTAGGTATAAATGGTTTCTTCTCTAAAGATTAGGTTTCACCTTTTAAAACTGAGGTTGGTGCAATTATATAATTTAAAATGTTACTTTATATTTCATTTATATCCTCCACTATCTTATTAAAAGTTTTTATGAGAAATTCCAATTTTTTAGAAATTTCACTCACTTTTCCCTCAATATTATTGATTCGAGGTCTTAATCTAAAGATTTCTTGTTTCTGCGGTTGCTTAGAAATTTCATTAGATGTATTCTGTACTAGTTTACTTATTTCATCATCAATATAAAACTTTGTTGCAATATCATTTTCATGAATGGGGGGTAGGGAATTTTTAAATCGTTTCCTCTAAACATTTAAATGTCCATCATAATCATTAAGTATACTTTGGAATTTTTCTACGCCTTTTGTTATATCTCTTGAGTACTCTTTCTCATTTAAAAAACAACCAAACCCATCAACTGACATTTTAATTATAAAATAAATAATGAAAGAATGGTATATTTATGTATGATCCACATTAATTGTTAAAACTTCTTCTTCGTTTTCACGACGTGAAAATTGACTTTTTCGAAGTATTGTTCCATCTATTTGTGTCTGATCAGAACGAATGATTGGTGGAGGTTTTTTTAAATGTTGGTTTATGAATTTGTTAAGATTTTCCAATTTATCAAGAAGCTCTTTTAATGAATTATGTATATACTCCATTTGAGTTATCATTTTTATTACTTTACTTTCCAGCCCTGATACTCTTTTATTTCGTAGTTGAAATGATTTAGTTATAGTTTCCATTTGATGTGATTTCGCTTCATTAATTTTATCATCTACATAAAATTTAATAGCCAAATCATTTCCATTTATTGGTCTTGAAGAGATTTTAATTGTTTTTTTCTGAACATTTATGTGACCATCAGTGTCTAGAGATATATATACCTGTAAGACTCTCAACTTTCCTTTTGAAAAGCGCGGATAAATCTCTATCATTTGAAAAGTGACCAAACTTGTCAATATACATTTTACTATTAAACAAAATGAGAAAATGTTTTCTATTTTATTAATATATTATTTTTGCTTCCCGCAATTCTTCTATTATTGAAAGAATTTCATTAGTATGGTTATTATTACCAGCAGCTCTTGATGGCATAAAGAGTTGCAATCTTTCAACAAGTTTATTAATATTATCCCAATGTACATAGTTTGGTGGAATTTTTTGTAGTCTCATATACCCAGAACCAGTATATTCTTCATTTACTGAAGATGATATTAATGGTTTAATAATTGAAGAATATTTTTTAGAACGATTTTCCTTTACTTGACCATGTGGTTGATAGTTTCTTTTGTGAGCACTTGTTTCAATTAAAATGTTTTTATATGATTCAAAATCATTCTTAGTATAATCCTCAGGACTATTATGAAAAATTAAAGAGTATAGACCTGGTGATAGAGTCCATAAATTTCCACTTCCTAATTCCATTAAATTTTTTTAGTTTTAAGTGTTGTATTACCCAACATTAAAATATTATTTTATTCTCTTGGTCCATAACTATTGCCTAAAATCTTTTAACTGATTAATGTTGAGATTGTACTTCACCCCGGTTTCTTCATATACACTTTCATTTAAATCATCCTTGTGAGACTGTTGTGAAACATCGGATTCATCTATAAGAGACTGTCGTGAAAAAGCATCAACATAAGCATCACTCTCACTATCACTTTCGATTACTCTCTCGTGTACCCTTTTTTTACTTTTAGGTACTCTTATTTTCTTTTTCTTGAACTTAGTCTTAATATCATGTGTATCATTAAAATATTCTTTTTTATTCAATTTATTATTTTCAGTGAGTAATTCATGTAAAGGTTCTGTAATAGGTTTTAAAGTTTCCTCCAAATTTCTCATTATACCCGTTACTCGTAGAGTAAAAGGGTATACTAGATTCGTCGGAAAGTATGTAACAGGCAGAAGGAAGCGTTTCCGACCCCATAAAGTATATATATTCTTGATCAGGATCACTAGCCGAGTCGATCTAGCCATGTCCGTCTGTCCGTCTGTCCGTCTGTCCGTCTGTCTGTCCGGATGAACGCTGAGATCTTGGAAACTATGAGAGCTAGGCTATTGAGATTTGGCGTGCAGATTCCTGAGCTTCTTACGCAGCGCAAGTTTGTTTCAGTAGTGTGCCACGCCCACTTTTACGCCCACAAACCGCCCAAAACTGTTGCTCCTACAGTTTTGATGCTAGAATAAAAATTTTAACTGAAATGTATTGTTCTCATCAATACCTATCGATTGACTTAAAAAAAAATTTGCCACGCCCACTTTATCGCCCACAAACCGCCCCCAAACTTCAAAAAATCGTAAATATGAACGTGGATATCTCGGAAACTATCAAAGATATAGAATCAGGATTTCAGATTTAGATTCCGAACCTTTGTACGCAGCGCAATTTTGATACGCGAATATGCCACGCCCACTCTAACGCCCACAAACCGCCCAAGCCTGTGGCGCCCACAATTTTCATGCTAGATACAAAATTTTAACTGAACTGTATCGGTCTCGTCAATACCTATCGATTGACCAAAAAAAAAATTTTCCACGCCCACCCTAACGCCCATTTCCCTTTGGTCCCTTTAGCTGAGTAACGGGTATCTGATAGTCGAGGCACTCGACTATAGCGTTCTTTCTTGTTTTTTATTTGTTTCAATTCATCAAATTTTCTTTTTAATGAATTTCTACTTTTCGTCAACTGTTCTAAAAGTTGTTGTTTTCTCTGATACTCATGTGCTACTGGGAAAAATGTAGTATAATTTAAATATTTATAACAAAGGGTTTGAGTTTTATGAAATATTATTTTTATTTTTATTTATCAATATAGATACATTAATAATATTAAAAATGAATGCATTTAAAGCTTTATTTTATTCTAAATAGAGATTGTTATCATTCCTTTTAATAGTACAAAAAAGATTATCCTTTATATATTCAATTGTTGAATCCTCTAAAGTTGAGTATCGTTCCGGTAAGTACAGCATATACTCTTCAAGTTCAAGAGTGAGGGCCATTCCAAAGCTGATTTTCTTACGTTGAGCTCGTCGAATAGGGTAGCACACCTCCGATTCCATCTTCGTCTTTGTTAAAAGAGGTTTTGGTGCGTTACCATTAAAATCCTTGAGTACTTTCATCATTTCCGGATTGACCATTTGTAGTTGTTTCTTCTGGTAGTTTTTTTTTCAGCTGTTTTTAGTAGTTGTAGCTGTTTTTGTTGTTTTTAGCAGTTGTTGCTGTTTTTAGCAGTTGTATCTGTTTTTATTGTTGTTGTTTTCAGCTGTTTTTAGAAGTTGTATCTGTTTTTATTGTTGTTGTTTTACTGTTTTAACTGTTTTTGATATTGTCTTGTTGTTGTTGATTTTGATGATTGCAAGATTTTTTAGGTTGAAGCTTTAGGTTGAGAACGTTTTAGCTTGAAACTTTTAGGTTGAGACTGTTTGCAGGTGGTTTTTAAATGTGAGTTAGAATAACTTTTGATCGAGTTTTTATACCTTGAGGTAAACTAACCCTCCCTTTTCTATCTCATTCTTGATTTAGAATCGACCAATCATAGCATGTAAATAGGGTGGGTTTCAAGAATCATAGAGCAATTAGTTGATCATAAAGAAAAAGTTAGGGTGGGATAGAGAATAAAAATTGGAGGGCCAGGTGTCCACAGTTGGTACTATTAAAGGCTTATTTTCTCTCATAGTTATAGTTAATGTTATTCCCCAAGTATTTCACAATTTCTTTTGGGGGTTGTAAATTTTCAAAACTATCGAAGTAATGTATACTTTTTTTATTTTTGTTATAAGCTACCCAATGTGTACCATTTGATGAACTATCATCTAGGTTTATAATTCCTGACTCTTCTCTCCAAGGAGATTTTGGTAGTGAGTCTCTCATAAACACACCTCGGATATGTGGAATGTACTTTTGAGCAAAATTCAAAATTTCGAAATTTGAAAGAGGTTTTTTAGGTAGCTTAGCAATAAGTTTTTTGGATTTCCTCTAAATGGATTAAGATATAATCCATAACCTTTTCTATAAGGTTTAAGAAACATACCTTCACCCACCTTAATACTTTCCATTTTTTTATTATGTTGTTTACTCTCTTCTAATTGTTTTTTCCCCATATTTGCATTATTGATAGTCTTAGCAATGGCTGCACTACCAGAGGCGAGACTACCTAATGTAATTAGTGCAGTCAAAATGGGTACAATAGTTAAAAAACCACCAATTTTCGGTACGTTAATAATACGAGGAATCTTAAAATTTTTTTATTTCTACCTATTGATTTATTGACTGCTTTACGCGCAACCTTAATCGCACTCATTAGATCTAGTGGCTTCCGAGTTTTCAATGCCCGTATTCCTGTTTGGATAACATTAGAAAAACTCTTTACCTTTGATTTCCTTATCTTACACTTTCTCTTTGTTCCCTTTTTCACACCCATTCCGAATTTCTTTTTTGTTTTCATAATATTTGTAATCAAGTATTCTGCTGTTTTCTCTGCAATACTACTATCTTTTGAACCAGAACGTTCCCACGCTTTATTTATTAGTACTGCGTCAGCCTTATGTCGATCAGCTAGATCCTTATATTGTGAATATGCAATATCATGTACTCTGCAAACTTCATCCAATTGATTTATCCCACGATCACCGCGCTCCAACCTTTGTATAACCAGGAATATGTGCTTCAAATAAAAGTGTGTTAATTATTTTGTTGATAATACCACTACCTCGTTTCAAGTTTGAAATCTGACTGATCACGTGACCTTTTTCCCCATTATAAGCAATTAATATTCAGCAGATGTTGCTGTACACGGGAGAAAGGTCGCACACTTTCCCCACATCCCCATGTCACAATATTGATCATGTATCCTTTTCCTCATTATCAGCAGGTGTTGCTGTGCACGTGAGAAAGGTCGCAAACCCAAAGTTTTCAAAGATGGTTATCTTAAAGGAACATGTCCGATCATGTTGGGGAATAACGTTTCCTATGATTGTAGAATTAATTTAGAAATCAAAAGAACCCCAATAAAATGAATCTCACAAGTTAATAATTCTCAGATCTCGAATATTTTCAAACAGACATTTTTGTTTCCGCCCCAGAAGGTTTAACTGGTAAATTCTCTAAGATTCTCTCCTTTCCATAAACGGGTCATAAATATATCATAGAAGGGGTTCAAGCAAGAGCTACCCGAACATGCGCACCTGTCCATTACCTGACCGGAATAAAAGGGACACATGCACAAGTCTGAAGGCGCACGCCCATTGACAAGATCATAGGCCTCACGCCAACGATCACACGGCTGACTACTAGCTCTAATACGACCGCAAAAAAATTCGCAAGTAGCCGACATATCTCAGTCAAGGAAATATTTTCCATTCTCCGTACCTGTAATTTTAACTCGAAATAAAAGGTCAGAAGTTTATTTTGTAGCATAATAATACATTTATTCATTTATTTTGGTATTGCGAACATGTTTTATTATATATTGAAATTAATTTTCTGGCTTCGTTCCGGCGACTTGCATAGAAGAGGCAGGCGCACGTTTCCGACGTCAGTTCAGGATTACAAAATGTGAAGTGTTCACCATAATTCGTAGTTTTGAGAACATGTCCACCTCGATTCATGAACATAGTTTTTATTTGTTGAACGTTGATGCACTAAGAGCAGTACAAACAAGTGGCCCAAACGACACCAAGCAAGTGCTTGTTACGCGCGGGCCCATTTTTATTTCGGGCAAATACGGTTCGCGAGGAAGGTACATAGAACAAACAAGGACAGGACAAAACATATATCAACAAGACTAAAGCAAATGAGCTAAGATTTTAGTTTTTAATACAGGGATAGAGGTTGAGGAACAAATTAAATGATATAGGTTGTTATAATTATTACAAAGAACGCGAAAAGGCTCATGCTGACTAAAATTAGATGAACATCGTGGCAAGTTTATAGGATAGTAGTTTCGCATTAGTCTAACAGGAACATTGAAAGTAAGGCGGCTTACCAAATCTACAGAATCAATATCGCCTCTGATAAAATTATTCATAAAAATAGTACCAAGCATAGTTCTACGGCTTACTAGACTAGGCAAATTAATTAATAGCAATCTACTCGAAGGCAACCTGACGTTTTGATCCCAGTTCAAACCACGTAAGGCAAAAAGATGAAATTGTTTCTGTACGGACTCTATACGGTCAATGTGCACTTGATACTGAGGACTCCAAACGGAAGAAGAGTATTCCAAATTAGGAGGGACAAGGGAGGTAAATAATAATTTGGTAGTGTATAGATCATCAAATTCTTCAGAACAACGCTTTATAAACCCAAGAACACTCATAGCTTTATTTACAGTAGAGGTTATGTGGGAGTCAAATTTAAGTTTAGGATCTAGGAGAACACCTAAATCGTTTACTGAGTATATTCGGTCCAGGGACATGTTCTGAAGAGAGTAACTTGTGAACGTTGGCGTACCCCTATAAAAAGTCATAACTTTGCATTAAGATAGTTTAAATTCAAGAGGTTGTACTGACACCATTCCTGGAATCTATTAATGTCTGACTGCAAGCAGAAACCAGACTCAATATTATTATATGAAAAACATAGCTTAACATCATCAGCATACATTAGTACACGAGAGTGAATTACTATAGAGGGAAGATCATTTATAAACAGAGTAAACAGCAAAGGGCCTAAATGACTGCCCTGAGGCACTCCAAATGTCACGTTGATCATCTTGGAAACAGCGTTTTTGAATAAAACCCTCTGAGATCTACCATTCAAATAACTTGAAATCCAAGTTAACAGATTATTCGGAAACCCGAGCTGATCTAATTTGAATAAAAGAAGAAGTTGGTACTATTAAAGGCTTATTTTCTCTCATAGTTATAGTTAATGTTATTCCCCAAGTATTTCACAATTTCTTTTGGGGGTTGTAAATTTTCAAAACTATCGAAGTAATGTATACTTTTTTTATTTTTGTTATAAGCTACCCAATGTGTACCATTTGATGAACTATCATCTAGGTTTATAATTCCTGACTCTTCTCTCCAAGGAGATTTTGGTAGTGAGTCTCTCATAAACACACCTCGGATATGTGGAATGTACTTTTGAGCAAAATTCAAAATTTCGAAATTTGAAAGCGGTTTTTTAGGTAGCTTAGCAATAAGTTTTTTGGATTTCCTCTAAATGGATTAAGATATAATCCATAACCTTTTCTATAAGGTTTAAGAAACATACCTTCACCCACCTTAATACTTTCCATTTTTTTATTATGTTGTTTACTCTCTTCTAATTGTTTTTTCCCCATATTTGCATTATTGATAGTCTTAGCAATGGCTGCACTACCAGAGGCGAGACTACCTAATGTAATTAGTGCAGTCAAAATGGGTACAATAGTTAAAAAACCACCAATTTTCGGTACGTTAATAATACGAGGAATCTTAAAATTTTTGTATTTCTACCTATTGATTTATTGACTGCTTTACGCGCAACCTTAATCGCACTCATTAGATCTAGTGGCTTCCGAGTTTTCAATGCCCGTATTCCTGTTTGGATAACATTAGAAAAACTCTTTACCTTTGATTTCCTTATCTTACACTTTCTCTTTGTTCCCTTTTTCACACCCATTCCGAATTTCTTTTTTGTTTTCATAATATTTGTAATCAAGTATTCTGCTGTTTTCTCTGCAATACTACTATCTTTTGAACCAGAACGTTCCCACGCTTTATTTATTAGTACTGCGTCAGCCTTATGTCGATCAGCTAGATCCTTATATTGTGAATATGCAATATCATGTACTCTGCAAACTTCATCCAATTGATTTATCCCACGATCACCGCGCTCCAACCTTTGTATAACCAGGAATATGTGCTTCAAATGAAAGTGTGTTAATTATTTTGTTGATAATACCACTACCTCGTTTCAAGTTTGAAATCTGACTGATCACGTGACCTTTTTCCCCATTATAAGCAATTAATATTCAGCAGATGTTGCTGTACACGGGAGAAAGGTCGCACACTTTCCCCACATCCCCATGTGACAATATTGATCATGTATCCTTTTCCTCATTATCAGCAGGTGTTGCTGTGCACGTGAGAAAGGTCGCAAACCCAAAGTTTTCAAAGATGGTTATCTTAAAGGAACATGTCCGATCATGTTGGGGAATAACGTTTCCTATGATTGTAGAATTAATTTAGAAATCAAAAGAACCCCAATAAAATGAATCTCACAAGTTAATAATTCTCAGATCTCGAATATTTTCAAACAGACATTTTTGTTTCCGCCCCAGAAGGTTTAACTGGTAAATTCTCTAAGATTCTCTCCTTTCCATAAACGGGTCATAAATATATCATAAAAGGGGTTCAAGCAAGAGCTACCCGAACATGCGCACCTGTCCATTACCTGACCGGAATAAAAGGGACACATGCACAAGTCTGAAGGCGCACGCCCATTGACAAGATCATAGGCCTCACGCCAACGATCACACGGCTGACTACTAGCTCTAATACGACCGCAAAAAAATTCGCAAGTAGCCGACATATCTCAGTCAAGGAAATATTTTCCATTCTCCGTACCTGTAATTTTAACTCGAAATAAAAGGTCAGAAGTTTATTTTGTAGCATAATAATACATTTATTCATTTATTTTGGTATTGCGAACATGTTTTATTATATATTGAAATTAATTTTCTGGCTTCGTTCCGGCGACTTGCATAGAAGAGGCAGGCGCACGTTTCCGACGTCAGTTCAGGATTACAAAATGTGAAGTGTTCACCATAATTCGTAGTTTTGAGAACATGTCCACCTCGATTCATGAACATAGTTTTTATTTGTTGAACGTTGATGCACTAAGAGCAGTACAAACAAGTGGCCCAAACGACACCAAGCAAGTGCTTGTTACGCGCGGGCCCATTTTTATTTCGGGCAAATACGGTTCGCGAGGAAGGTACATAGAACAAACAAGGACAGGACAAAACATATATCAACAAGACTAAAGCAAATGAGCTAAGATTTTAGTTTTTAATACAGGGATAGAGGTTGAGGAACAAATTAAATGATATAGGTTGTTATAATTATTACAAAGAACGCGAAAAGGCTCATGCTGACTAAAATTAGATGAACATCGTGGCAAGTTTATAGGATAGTAGTTTCGCATTAGTCTAACAGGAACATTGAAAGTAAGGCGGCTTACCAAATCTACAGAATCAATATCGCCTCTGATAAAATTATTCATAAAAATAGTACCAAGCATAGTTCTACGGCTTACTAGACTAGGCAAATTAATTAATAGCAATCTACTCGAAGGCAACCTGACGTTTTGATCCCAGTTCAAACCACGTAAGGCAAAAAGATGAAATTGTTTCTGTACGGACTCTATACGGTCAATGTGCACTTGATACTGAGGACTCCAAACGGAAGAAGAGTATTCCAAATTAGGAGGGACAAGGGAGGTAAATAATAATTTGGTAGTGTATAGATCATCAAATTCTTCAGAACAACGCTTTATAAACCCAAGAACACTCATAGCTTTATTTACAGTAGAGGTTATGTGGGAGTCAAATTTAAGTTTAGGATCTAGGAGAACACCTAAATCGTTTACTGAGTATATTCGGTCCAGGGACATGTTCTGAAGAGAGTAACTTGTGAACGTTGGCGTACCCCTATAAAAAGTCATAACTTTGCATTAAGATAGTTTAAATTCAAAAGGTTGTACTGACACCATTCCTGGAATCTATTAATGTCTGACTGCAAGCAGAAACCAGACTCAATATTATTATATGAAAAACAAAGCTTAACATCATCAGCATACATTAGTACACGAGAGTGAATTACTATAGAGGGAAGATCATTTATAAACAGAGTAAACAGCAAAGGGCCTAAATGACTGCCCTGAGGCACTCCAAATGTCACGTTGATCATCTTGGAAACAGCGTTTTTGAATAAAACCCTCTGAGATCTACCATTCAAATAACTTGAAATCCAAGTTAACAGATTATTCGGAAACCCGAGCTGATCTAATTTGAATAAAAGAAGAGAGTGGTTTACAGAGTCAAAGGCTTTACTAAAATCTGTATATATAACGTCTGTCTGCAATTTTTCGTTAAACCCATCTATTACAAAAGATGTCAATTCGAGCAGGTTAGTGGTGCTCGATCTTCGCTTAACAAAACCATGTTGACACGGCGATATTAAAGAGGAGCACAAATGTTGCAACTGAGAGGTAATAATGCGTTCAAATATTTTAGGAATTGCAGACAATTTGGAGATTCCTCTATAGTTCTGAACATTATCCTTCGCACCCTTTTTGTGAAGTGGAATAATAAAAGAATCTTTCCAGATAGAAGGAAAAACAGATGATGAGATAGACAAATTAAAAAGTTTAAGAATGGGTTTACAAATAGTTCGGGCACAAAACTTAAGAACACACCCAGGGAGTCCATCTGGCCCCGGAGAATAGGTTGGCGTTATAGTTTCTAAATCACTTAAGAGAGAACTTTCGGTGATTACAGGAGAAACAAGGAAGAACGAAATTTAACTGAAATGTATTGGTCTCGTCAATACCTATCGATTGATCCAAAAAAAAATTTGCCACGCCTACCCTAACGCCCACAATGCTTAAATCTGTCTTCCGCCGGTAGGTGGCGCATTTAAATCTCGCTTTGCTGCTTGCATATCTCCATTTCCCTTTGGTCCCTTTAGCTGAGTAACGGGTATCTGATAGTCGAGGTACTCGACTATAGCGTTCTTCCTTGTTTTTAAAAATGTTTTTATTGATCAAGATTTACCACTGCGAAAACATCGTTTACGATTATTAACATTTGATCTGCAAAATTTAATTGACGTTTTTAATACCAAAATATTAAACAATGATGACATCATGGAAATATGAAAACATTAACAAAAACCAGTAATTATCGCTGACTTAATGGACATCTCTGTTTTTAAAATCGCACTGCATAAAGAACTTTTAATAATTTATATAAAATACCCAATAATAATAAACAGATGCGAAATATATCACGCTAGAGCGATTTCCCAGATCGATGGGAAACTAGCATTAAGCAATCAAGTCGCAAAATGCGCAGATATGTTTTATGAAATGTCTAACTTTAAGAACGAACAAATGAAAAAACTTGTTTTACCCGCTTTTTAAATGGTGAGAAATCCACTTGTAAGACAATAAGAGAAAAAAAATATAAAACAAGGAAGAACGCTATAGTCGAGTACCTCGACTATCAGATACCCGTTACTCAGCTAAAGGGACCAAAGGAAAATGGAGATATGCAAGCAGCAGAGCGAGATTGAAATGCGCCACCTACCGGCGGTAGACAGATTTAAGCGTTGTGGGCGTTAGAGTGGGCGTGGCAAAGTTTTTCTTGGATCAATCGATCGGTATTGACAAGACCAATACATTTTTACATTTACATTTTTTATCTAGCATGAAAATTGTGGGCGCTACAGGCTTGGGCTGTTTGTGGGCGTTAGAGTGGGCGTGGCATATTCGCGTGACAAACTTGCGCTGCGCTCAAGCCTACGGAATCTAAATCTGAAATCCCATTTCTCTATCTTTGTTATTTTCCGAGATATCCGCGATCATATTTACGATTTTTTGAAGTTTGTGGGCGGTTTGTGGGCGTTCAAGTGGGCGTGGCAAACTTTTTTTTAAGTCAATCGATAGGTATTGATGAGAACAATACATTTCAGTTAAAATTTGTATTCTTGCATGAAAACTGTAGGAGCCACAGTTTTGGGCGGTTTGTGGGCGTTAGAGTGGGCGTGGCACTCTGCTGAAACAAACTTGCGCTGTGTAAGAACCTCAGGAATCTTCACGCCAAATCTCAATAGCCTAGCTCTTATAGTTTCCAAGATCTCAGCGTTCATCCGGACGGACAGACAGGCGGACAGACGGACAGACGGGCATGGCTAGATCGACTCGGGTAGTGATCCTGATCAAGAATATATATACTTTATGGGGTCGGAAACGCTTCCTTCTGCCTGTTACATACTTTCCGACGAATCTAGTATACCCTTTTAATCTACGAGTAACGGGTATAAAAATACAATTTGCCCTGTTTAAGTGATTAGGGTAGCTAGAATTAGACCAAGAACCAGAACTATAAGTAGATTGGAAGAATTCAGCAAATAAATCTGCAATTTCGGGATCCGTAGATGCCTCAATAGAGTTTAATCGTACAGATGATGGCAATTTTGTGTTTAGAAGGTATTGAAAATGCTGACCTTTAAATTGTTTAATAAATTTGTCAATTTCCTCATGGAACTTCATTTTGTTAATTTTTTTTTCTTGTAGGTCCTTAAACATCTAGTCTCAACTTTAAAATGATGTATAAAAATTATTTTATTGCTTTGAAGCTACTTTTAAAAAATGTCAAAATAATGTAGGCATTGCTAAGAGCACAAACCCCGCCCTTGAGGTGTGTTTCACAATAGGGAAACCGGTTTCCTTTAAACCTGTTTAATGACGGACAGCCCATTTCCTCGATATTAATGAGCTGACGACTCCCAAAAAACTTCTGTAGAAATCGTTTCTTTTCCACACCTTTACAAATAATTTGTTTTCCGCTTGTAATTGTCCTTAGATACTTCCGAGTTTGTGGAAAACTACCTTCTCCATCGTTCCAAAAAATGTTGTGATGTGTATTGGTTAACCAAATTGCAGTCTTTCGAGATTTTGTATTTAGCAAAGTGGTGGTTCTATTAAAAAACTTTTATTCAAGTTTGGATCTTTTTCGAATACAATTCCAATTTCCTTTAGAATAAAATTATTATTATTATCAAAGAAACCTTGAACATCAGTCGAAACAGTATCTTTCAACATTTTTTTAATGTTAAACAACTCATTGTACTAGTCCGTTTAATAGATTATATTCAACTAAACGGTCGTGAATGAGGAGACAGTAAGCTTGGGTATTTTTATGACTTGGTTTCTTTAGTTCTATTGAAATTCTCACATCAATAGGACCAATTTTTACTGATTCGTTTTGATATGAAAGATCAACCACAATAATAGGGGTCTTCAATTTAAATTCATTTGGGGTCAAAAATGGTTGTGATTCACGATTATAGTAACTAGATTGAAATCTTGTATACATTTCATATAGGTCAGCATACTAATTCTTACTAAAATCAACATTCAGATTATTATGGATATGACTCAGAATTCAAGTAAACTATTAAGTTTGATAAGTTATTTGTAATAAATTCTCCATTTAGTGTAAATCCAATTATGGCAAATCTTTGTTTTTCGCGGTTAGCCGACAACTTCACATTTCAGCTCTGTTGACTCCCATTGGTAGGCTTACACAACTTTTAATAATATCGTACATCTTAATTTTTGTAAAATCGCTCAGAGTTACATGGGGAATTTATCAGGGTTTATTCGTAACTTCCAGTTTAAAAGTTTGTTCATTTCTGGTTTGTTCAAGATTCACCAAGATTCTTAGTTAAGCCTAGTACTCACATCGACGAAAACCGCGAGCTAACCATAGGAGTGAGCGAGAGGCAAACAGGCGGCTAAAGGTTTTCGTCGGGTCTGTTTTTCAGCGCGGTACTCAGATGAGCTAAGGAAATACCAGAAAAAATACCAGATTTCGCGAGTGAATTTTCGATGAACGCCGTTAGCCGCGGCCCAAAGAATAAGAAATTTAATCTTTGGCGGTGTTCGTGCAGAAGCGGTGGGGAATTTAAAAATTAAAAATGGAAGAAAAACACCCAAAACGGCTTAAGGTCAGTGCAGATGAAAGATGATGCCTAGTCCAAGCTGTTGCCCATTATTGTGGGACTTGACCGGAAGCAGTACCACAACGGGCCAAATCCGCAGAGTAGTTGAAGCGCTGGAGGAGATCCACTAGAGAGTCCCAGGGGGAAGGAACATGGGGCATCGCTCGATCTCCGACGAGCTCCATTAAGGACTCCTCCTTTACCAGCTACTTGGCAGCTGGTGATGGAGCGGAGATAGAGGATGCGCCGGCTTCTATAGGGAGGAGGAAATAAGGTCGCCCGCTAAGGACAGCTGGAGGAGCTATCACCAGCCATTATTGGCCAGCTCGGAGCTGGACTACAGATGGCGCGGGAAAGATGGCGGAGCATCCGTGGGACGAGAAGGAAGCCTTTAACTTCTAATTTACATAAATAAAAACATTCGTTGAACATTCCATTTATTTTTATTTTAAATTCTTTATCTTCTTTTCTACTTTCTTAAACTGCTCCAATTGATTTGTTTTCCGTTTGACAACAAGCCCAGCTGCTTGACAGTAAGACCATGCCACATGCATGGCGGGTGAACTTTTAAAACTTCGGTCACACTACAAAGAATAAGATTTTTCGACTAGTGAAACTCTTAGCCGATCTGAGTACTAGGCTTTAGCATCAACACTAGTTCATGCTTACAATTTAACAAAACTTTTTTATAATCCTCAGCCAATCCCAACAAAATTTTATTAGTACAGAAAAGTTGAAGTGGGTCCCGTAGAAATTTCGTCTCCACTGCTCCATCAAGAATTTAATAGGTATTGACTTTGAAGATTATCCAGAGATATACAATTTTTTAGGGTAGTAGTCATACCGACATAGTCTTGACACGTTGGACACGTTGTATTTAGTTATTACCTAGCAGTATTTTGATGGTTACTTTCTGTTTAGTCTTGTTTTTGGATGGTTACTTTTGTATAGTACCTGTACAGTACTTGGTTTTGGATGGTTACTACCTGTATAGTATCTGTAAAGTACTTGGTTTTAGATGGTATTATGTATTATGAGTTGCTATAGTCTCTTATTAAGAATTATCAAAGTACACAAGTTAAAGTTTCTAAGACGTATTAGCCAAACACACTTGCAGGGAACTATCATTACCTGACCGTCATCAAAGTCACATGCCCAAGACCCAAGGACATTGAATAAAATACTTCCTCTTCATTTGTACCTGTAGGTTTAATTACAGTCAGAAACAAATTTTGCAGGATCATTTCATATTTTGTTATTCATTTTATTATTGTAAACATATTTCATTAAATTCATAATTAATTATATTTTATGTATATTTGTATATAATTAATTTTCTGACTCCATCCCTCTGTAAGAAACATGTCGGTTATTAATCTTCCTTCCAAACGCAGATCTTCGCTTGGTTCCCATAGATAGATGTAAAATAGTTCTCACAATGTAATCTTTCTCAGATGTTGGATTATTCTTAAAGAATTCATTTGTTCTAACCCATAATAATATTATAACACATTTCGAAAGCATCATTAGCTAGCATAGGAGCGTCTTTCAATTTAATTTCTGATTCAAGTTTATGATAGAGGTGTTGGGACCTGGTAATATCGGTTTTTGTTGTCAACTATTTTTCTAGTTCTAGTTTTCTAGTTCTATTCTATTTGTATACTATTTGTATGAGTAAGGCATCATTGTCTAAGATTCTGAATAAGTTTAATAACCTCTTTAGATACAATACTCATCTGGTTTTCGTGATTCATGATGGCGGTTGAGCTGCTTGGACTTTGATTACTAGCTGTTATTAACTGTTATGAGCTATTATTAGATGGTTACTATCTTTTTATTAGCTGGTTACTATATGTTTAGTAGATGTCTACAAGTTGTTCAGTATCTGGTTACTATATGTTTAGTAGATGTGTACAAATTGTTTAGTAGATGTATACAAGTTGTTTGGTAGATGTATACAAGTTGTTTACTAGATGTATACAAGTTGTTTACTAGCTGTTTAGTATCTGTTTTCTATATGTTTAGTATCTGTTTACTTGATGTTTACTTATTATTATTAGCTGGTTACTGGTTGTTATTAACGTCTACGAGCTTTTATAGTCTTTTGTTAAGAATGATCAGAAATTCTTGATCACTAGACGACTTTCGATGTGAAGTTTTCTGTACCGATAAAAATTTGTTGGGATTGGCTGAGGATTAAAAAAAGTTTTGTTAAATTGTAAACACGAACTAGTGTTGATGCTAACTAAGAATCTTGGTGAATCTTGAACAAACCAGAAATGAACAAACTTTTAAACTGGAAATTACGAATAAAACCTGGAAAATTCCCCATGTAACTCTGAGCGATTTTGCAAAAATTAAGATGTACGATATTATTAAAAGTTGTGTAAACCTACCAATCGCATTCCAGAGTTGGGATTTATATGTTAACCCCAAATTGGGGTATGGGAGTCAACACAGCTGAAATGTGAAATTGTCGGCTAACCGCGAAAAACCAAGATTTGCCATAATTGGATTTACACTAAATGGAGAACTTATCACAAATTACTTATCAAACTTGAAAGTTCACTTGAATTCTGAGTCATATTCATAATAATCTGAATGTTGATTTTAGTCAGAATTAGTATGCTCACCTATATGAAATGTATACAAGATTTCAATCTAGTTACTATAATCGTGAATCACAACCATTTTTACCCCACATGAGTTTAAATTGAAGACCCCTAGTATTGTGGTTGATCTTTCATATCAAAACGAATCAGTGAAAACTGGTCCTATTGATGTGAGAATTTCAATAGAACTGAAGACACCAAGTCATGAAAATACCCAAGCTTACTGTCTCCTCATTCACGACCGTTTAGTTGAAAATAACCCATTAAACGGACTAGTACAACGAGTTGTTTAACATTAGAAAAATGTTGAAAGGTTTCTTTGATAATAATAATAATTTTAATCTAAATGAAATTGGAATTGTATTCGAAAATGATCCAAACTTGAATAATAGTTTTTTAATAGAACCACCATATGATTTTACTTTGCTAAATACAAAATCTCGAAAGACTGCAATTTGGTTAACCAATACACATCACAAAATTTTTTGGAACGATGGAGAAAAAAGTTTTCCATAAACTCATTGTATCTAAGGACAATTACAAGCGGAAAACAAATTATTTGTAAAGGTGTGGGAAAGAAACGATTTCTACAGAAGTTTTTTGGGAGTCGTCAGCTCATTAATATCGAGGAAATGGGCTGTCCGTCCTTAAACAGTTTTAAAGGAAAGCGGTTTCCCTATTGTGAAACAATCCTTAAGGGCGGCTTTTGTGCTCTTAACAATGCATACATTATTTTGACATTTTTTAAAAGTAGCTCCAAAACAATAAAATAATTTTTATACATAATTTTTAAGTTGAGACTAGATGTAAAAAGACCTACAAGAAAATAAAATTAACAAAATGAAATTTTATGAGGAAATTGACCAATTAATTGAACAATTTAAAGGACAGATAATTGGTCAGCATTTTCAATACCTTTTAAACACAAAAACTATGTTCATGAATCGAGGTGGACATGATCTCAACACTGCGAATTATGGTGAACACTTTACATTTTGTAATCCAGAGATGACATCGGAAACGTGCGCCTGCTTCTTCTATGCAAATCGCCGGAATCAAAGCAGAAAAATAATTTCTATAAATAATAAAAATGTTCGCAATACCAAAATAAATGAATAAATGTATTATTATGCTACAAAATAAACTTCTGACTTTTTATTTCGAGTTAAAATTACAGGTACGGAGAATGGAAAATATTTCCGTGACTAAGATATGTCGGCTACTTGCGAGTTGTTGCGCGGTCGTGATTTCAACCCCTATTATGGGACGTATTAGAGCTAGCAGTCAGCCGTGAGGTCATTGGCGTGAGGACCATGATCTTGTCAATGAGCGTGCGCCTTCAGGATTGTGCATGTGTCCCTTTTATTGCGCTTGTCAATGAGCGTGCGCCTTCAGGCTTTGTGCGTGTGCCCCTTTTATTGCGGTCAGGTAATGGACAGGTGCGCATGTTCGGGTAGCTCTTGCTTGAATCCCTTTTATGACATGTTTATGACCCATTTGTGGAAAGGAGAGAATCTTAGAGAATTTACCAGTTAAACGTTCTGGGGCGGAAACAAAAATGTGTGTTTGAAATATTCCACATCTGAGAATCATTAACTTGTGAGATTTATTTTATCATAGAAAATATTATCATAGAAAATATTATTCCCCAACATGATCGGACATGTTCCTCTAAGATAACAACCTTTGGATACTATGGTTGTGCGACCTTTCTGACGTGCACCTTTCTCACCTGACTATTAATTGCACATAATGAGGGGAAGGATACATGATCAATATTGTCACATGGTGATGTGGGGGCGATGGGGGCAATTAAGTATACCCTTTATAGACATGATCGTGACTTTTGTATGAGTTCAAAGTCCATTAAAATCACTTAATTTGTTGGATTATGCTAATTGTCCCAGAACCCGCATACGTTAATAAGGGGGGAGTTGGGGCTTGGGGCCATTAATATGCTAATTGTCCCAGAACTCGTCTTTCCCTACTACTTATATGTATTCTCAAAGAGTTTATATCAACCAAAGTATGAGTATTTAGAGAAACTAATTTAACCGATAAAGGGAATGGGATATTATACGTTCTTACAAAATGATGAAGTTTTACCACCCGCTAAGGCTAAAGAAAACTCTATTATGATTTTTGATGATGTTGCTTGTGAAAAACAAAACAACATTCGTTCATATTTCTGTATGGGACGTCATAAAAATATAGATTGTTTTTCCCTATCTCAAACATATACTCATATTCCAAAACATCTAATACGTGATAACGCGAATATGATTATAATGTTTAAACAAGATAATTTAAATATGCGTCATATATATCGTGATCATGTAAATACTGATATGTCCTATGATTCATTTATGAAAATTTGTCAAAAGTGTAGGAGTGATAAATACGGATTCCTCATAATAAGTAAAGAAAACGATATGGAAAAAGGAAGATACAGGAAGGGTTTTAATGAATTTATAATTATTTGAGAATATAAGTTTCATTCTGTAAGCTATATTTCCACAGTACATTATTAGATCCCAAAATGAGTAGATCATTCACTCTTACATTAATTGGCAATGAACCCATTAGAAACATTTCTTATTTCCCACCCATTGAACTGACAAACGGTGAATATGAGTGTGCACTTATGATTTTCTAAAAAATAAACTAAAAGATAATGATCTTGAGAAAACATTTCAAATGGAGAGTAATAATAACACACTTCAAGTTCATATTACAACTACCCAAGAACCTATTTACTTTAATAGAAACAACTCAATAAAAAAATAATTTACCCCGACTTGAAAAAAACATATATATCTTATCAACCTGTCAACATTTTAAAAATAAACACAATACGCTTAGTATGTAATATTGTAAGCGGATCATATATTGATAGTAGACAAGATCATTCATTATACGAATTTGGAATTAATGTTCCACCGGGCTATAAAATGAATATCACACCACACAATCTTATTTACTTACCAGTCAACACCAGAGAAATAAGTACACTCTCTATACACATAACTGATCAGAACGGTGAACTAATAAATTTACGCGGTGAAAACTATACAATTCGTTTACATTTAAGATTAATACAATGCTTATATACAATAAAAGAGGTGATACCTACCATCATCAGCACACTTTAAAACATAAAGTTATAGGAAGAGGATCGAAACCAAAAAGACACACACTTACATTAAAAAATAAGTTAATTCTTAAATCACTGGGCTTCAAAGTGCGAGTTTAACTAAAGTCATGGGGTTGAATGAAATATTGGCAGTACGAGAAAAACCTTTCTCTGGTGAAAGTATATCATTTAAACCAAATGATGAGATAAGAATTACAATCCAAAATCAAGATATATATGTACTCCCCCATGAGAGTCTTCTAAATTTTCAAGGAGATATTACCCTAATTAAGGAAGGGGGACCGGTAGAAACTCAAAATGTTATTGCGAGAATGAGAAATAATTGTATGGCATACTTTTTAGATGAAATACGCTATGAAATAAATGGTGTTGAGATAGATATAACAAGATTTTTAAATCAATTTGAAAGCAAGAGACTTTACAATTCTGGATGGAGTGGAGGACCCGATTTCAATTTAACTCCCCACTTCAACTTTTCAATACCCCTAAAAATATACTTGGATTTGCTGAAGATTTCAAAAAAGTATTATTAAATTGTAAACATGAACTAGTACTATTAATATCAAAAAATTTTAATGATGTACTTGAGCAAGATAAAATTGAGAATACACAATTAGTCGGAAAATATCATCTCAATATGACTAATATTACATGGAAAATTCCTCATATAGCACCCAGCGGTTCAACGAAAATTAAAATGTATGATATTATAAAAGTGGAACCAATCTACCGATTGCATTCCGTAGTTGGGATACATACATTAATCCTAAACTAAGTAATGGAACAGATCATGTTTGGAATGTTAAATTAGCTGCTAACCGAGAACGTCCACGATTTGCTTTAATTGTATTTAAAGATAACCACCACCTGATTACAAACAATTTAAGAAATCTAAAGGTATACTTAAACTCTGAAAAATATCCCTAAGATGACTTAAACTTGGACTTTGAAAAAGATCGATTTGCTCACCTACATGAAATGTATTGCAAGTTTCAAACTAGCTACTATAACCGAAGTGAATCTCTTTTACTATCACCTACAGAGTTTAAAACTAATGCTCCTATTATCGTAATAGACTTATCATATCAAAATGAAATGGTTAAGTCGGGACCCATTGATATTAGGATTTCAATTGAACTTACCAAGCCCACTATCGAAAATGTTCAAGTATACTGCGTGATCGTTTAGTTGAATATAACCCGTTGAATGGTCTAGCTCAGCGGATTGTCTAACAATCAATCAATCAATCATGAGTGAAGACATTGTTGCAATTGATGTTCAAGGATTCTTTGGGAATTATAATAATATACCTTAAAAAGGAAATAATTTGTAAGGGATATAAAAAGGTTTTTCCTACAAAATTTTTTAAAAATTGATGATGAATTTAACATTGATGAAATTGGTTGTCCCTCTCTAAAAATAATGGATGGAAATCACTTTCCATATTGTTCATTACATGCTCGGGATGGTGTCTGCTCTCTGAACAATGCTCATACAATCTTAAACTTTTACACATACGAAAACTCCTTAACACCTTTTAACCATTCATTCACATTTTCAGAGTCGGGAAAATAAGCTTACGAAATGCCTGATTCTAATAACAATTTTAATATACCGACTTATTCTTCTTTAATAAATAAAATTATTTTTTTTATTAATACATTTGGAAATATGATTTCAAAAGAGGACTTGCAATTACTTCTGAAGTCAAGGAACATGTTCATGGGTATTGACGTAAAGGATTTTATAAAAACAACATTTGGAGAACATTAAAATTTATGTAAATTTTCTAAGGATAATATAGAAACTTGTGCATGTTTTCATTTTGTAATTCAACAATATAGAGTTAGAAAATTAATTTCATCATATATTGAAATTCTAAAATAAAGAGATAACCAAAAAAAAACAAGGAAGAACGCTATAGTCGAGTACCTCGACTATCAGATACCCGTTACTCAGCTTAAGGGACCAAAGAGAAATGGAGATATGCAAGCAGCAAAGCGAGATTTAAATGCGCCACCTACCGGCGGAAGACAGATTTAAGCGTTATGGGCGTTAGAGTGGGCGTGGCAAATTTGTTTTTGGGTCAATTGATAGGTATTGACGAGACCAATGCAGTTCAGTTAAAATATTGTATCTAGCATGCAAATTGTGAACGCCACAGGCTTGGGCGGTTCGTGGGCGTTAGAGTGGGCGTGGCATATTTGCGTAACAAACTTGCGCTGCGCACAAGGCTACGGAATCTAAATCTGAGATCCCAATTCTCTATCCTTGATAGTTTCCGAGATATCCACGATCATATTTACGACTTTTTGAATTTTGTGGGCGGTTTGTGGGCGTAAAAGTCGGCGTGGCAAACTTTTTTTTTTATCAATCGATAGGTATTGATGAGAACAATACATTTCAGTTAAGATTTTTATTCTAGCATGAAAACTGTGGTAGCCACAGTTTTGGGCGGTTTGTGGGCGTTAGAGTGGGCGTGGCACTCTACTGAAATAAGCTCAGGAATCTGCACGTTAAATCTCAATAGCCTAGCTCTGATAGTTTCCGAGATCTCAGCGTTCATCCGGACAGACGGACATGGCTAGATCGACTCGGCTAGTGATCCTGATCAAGAATAAATATACTTTATGGGGTCGGAAACGCTTCCTTCTGCCTGTTACATACTTTCGACGAATCTAGTATACCCTTTTACTCTAGAAGTAACGGGTATAAAAATGTTCTATTGTTTTGAAGTTGTTTTCGAGGGTGGGTCTATCATCAGCTGTTGCATTTTTTAACATCTGTTTTCTAAGTATAATACAACGATTTATCTCTACCAAACTTTAGTTTAAGATAAACATTCAGACTATTACGTTGAAAGAAAAAAAATGATTTCCTTAAAAATTGAAGAGTTCTTAAGGGAGCATGGAAGTGAGATCTTCAAGGAACATGTTACGAAATTGAAATCATTTCATACATTTTTTAAAGATGTAGAAGCCACCCCAGTAATTCATTCAAAGTATGGAGAACACCTACCATCCTGTGCATGGGCATATGATGATTGTAAAGTTGGACACTTGCAGGGGTATGCATGTTGAAAAGAAAGAAGATGCCTTAAAATTGATGGAAAGATACATTAATTTATTTAAAAAACTCAAAGGAAACTAATTTAACACGAATATGATTAAATAAAAACGTATTTGACTAAATAAACGATCTCATTTGTTTTTGTGTACAAATGTGTATATTCTGTTAGGAAGCACCACAACCACAACCACCACCACCACCAACACCCCTCTTACACTTCTACGCTCACTTTCACATCTAATGCTCGCTAAAGAGGGGGTTATCGAACTCACGCTTGTTTCACACCACAAAAGTATGCGGTCTAATATCCCTCAAGCCAACACCTTTTGACCATAAGACCGTAGACAGGTTACACTAACAGATGTCTTCTACAACCCTAAATTAATCAACAAAACGCCCACGCATAATAAAACAACTTCCCCTCCGCCTAAATATCGTTTTACAAATTCATACGCATGACAAAACACCCCTCCTACACTCCTACACACCCTATTCGGGTAAAGATCCCTCTAAACAACAAGCACACCTTTAGGGTGAGAAAAAGACAAGACAAAACAAGACATGACAAAACTCCCTTCTCTCACACTCCTACACACCCCTTGTAAAACGAAGTACATTGGAACAATGCTTATTACACCCCTTGTAAAACGAATAGTTTTCTAAAACTAAACTACTTTCCACATTTCTACTTAACACATACATTTTTTGAAAACTTAGAAGGTAACCGTTTTCTCTTTCTATAAGCGCGTGAGAAAAAATGTTCAGATATGATTAAATAAAAACGTATTTAACTTAATAAACGATCTCATTTGTTTTTGTGTATACTCTGTTAGGAACCACCGCCACCAGCACCACCACCTCCATCACCACAACCACCACCACCTCCACTATAGAATTGAAACATTTAATATTACCCTCCCCTTAACTTAATACAAGTTAAAAGCAACATACTTTAAGTGACCTGTGTGCAACCATTACACTCCTACACACCCTATTCGGGTAAAGATCACTCTGCTGAAACAAACATGCGCTGCGTAGGAAGCTCAGGAATCTGCATGCCTAATCCCAGTATCGTAGCTCTTATAGTTTCCGAGATCTCAGCGTTCATATGGACAGACGGACATGGCTAGATCGACTCGGCTAGTGATCCTGACCAAGAATATATATACTTTATGGGGTCGGAAACGCTTCCTTCTGCCTGTTACATACTTTTCGACGAATTTAGTATACTCTTTTACTATACGAGTAACGGGGATAACAAATATATAAAAAGTACAAAAAAAACAGATATTACCAGGTCCCAACGCGCCTGCGTCGAGGCATTTTAGCAATCCTTTGTAACATAACTATTTGTTGTTGTGAGTTATAAGGTTATAAATGGTTCGCAAATAAAAAATACTTTCCTAATTATATTTTTTATGACCATTTTTAAGGACTTTTGCGCCTTCGTCGAGGCATTTTAGCAATCCTTTACACCACCACCTGTGTTTATTGTAGGTAACCAACTTGACTGTGGGGTTATGGTACGGTTAGCAATGGGTGGTTTGCTTAATGGGATTTAAATTATCAGTGACAAATTTATAAGTGAAAGTCGCAGACATTTTGGACAAAGGATACAATTGGTCATTTAGGTGTGGGTATACACATACACTAAACTTGTCCCTTACCTTACGCACACATTTAACACAGCTCTTACCACGTCTACGTTCCCTGATTGCTGGAAAACCGCCAAAATTATGCCAATACCTAAATCAAACAAAGAATACCGGCCGATATATGTTCTTCCGTACCTCTCGAAGGTGTTTGAAAATATTGTCGCATCACAAATAAATAATTTTATATTTGCCAAAAACCTCTTAAATGACCATCAATCTGGATTTAGAAAAAATCGTAGCTGCACTTCAGCCATCTTAAAAATAACTGAAGATATTCGTCAACAGACGGACAACTCGTATGTCACCTTCTTACTATTGCTCGTCAAATAGTTGTTCTTCGTCTGCCTATCTGAAGCGTGGTGTACCCCAGGGTTCGGTTCTTGGACCACTATTATTCACACTATATATAAATAATCTTCCTTCTGTGCTGTCGAAATGTAATGTCCATTTATATGCTGATGATGTTTAGATGTATGTTAGTCGTCCCTTAAACAGAATTAGTGAGTGTTTAGATATTTGTAGAATGGAGCTTGGAAGAGTAAATGAATGGGCAAAACACAACGGTCTTGCCATCAATCCATTGAAATCAAAGTGCTTAATCATTTTTAAGAAGAAATTATGCAATATTGAACTATTCCCCCTGATGATGATTAACAAAACACCAATTGAGTACGTGGAAACCTCCAATAATTTGGGTATCACATATAATAGAACCTTGAACTGGAATGACCACGTAAACAAAGCTGTAGGCAAAAGATACGGACTAATAAGATCCGTGTCACTAGTTAAATGTTCCTTACCTGTTAGTGTGCGTCTTCTAATTGCCAAGTCCTGTATAATACCCACACTCTTTTATGGTCTAGAGATCTATGCAAATTGTGATGTAGCAAGTCAACATAAGCTGAAAATAGCATACAATTGCTCGTTTTATATTTAATTTACATAGATCTGACCATGTAACTCAATTTGCTTACAAGATATTTGATATAAGCTTGGCAGATTATATGAAAAGTAGAACAATAATCTTTTTTCACAAAGTTATATACACCAGAAAGCCATCGTACTTACTTGAAAAATTACAATTCTCCAGATCTACAAGAACAAAGAATATTATCTGCATCCGACACAGGTTTCTGCTTTCAAATAGACAATTTTTTATAAATGCGATTAGAACGTGGAACGAGCTTCCCAACTACATAAAAGAAACTAGGAGCGCAACACTATTTAAGACAAAACTTCTCTCACACCTAAAAAATAGCAGTTCTAGTTTACTATAAGGTATATTATCCTATTTTAACATTGCGACTTATCCTTAAAACCTTTTACTTATTTTTTTAATTTCGATTTAACTTTATTTCTATTTATCTAAATGTTCAACAATAAATGTAACAATGTATGTCATTAGATTTAAGAACCAATTTTGTCCAAATTTAAATATATTTACCAGTTGTGACTAGCGCTGTAATTTATAAGTTTTAGAACTTGTAGCGTTAGGAAGCCTAAGACAATAAATAATAAATAATAATTTATTATGGTAATAGAAAATGGGATAATCACAGTGTTTTTGGTTCTAACTGTATTACGCCGGAGCGATTTCAATTACTTTCCAAATTATAGTAAGTTTGAAATCGTTTTTTGACATTCATATATTTTGTTCTTTCTAGACATTTTATTGAAGCTAATAACTATAGTTATGGGGTGTAAGGCCAGCTATTGTAGTAAGGATACACTTATTATACCTACATAAGATGAAGGATTATGAAAAAAGGAAATGTTTTATTTTTACAATATACTTAAAGTGGATGATATTATTATATGTTCTTAATATCTGCCAACATGAATCGAAATTGATTATCAAAACAGTTTGTGAACGACTAATTTCTTACCTAGTTTTACAATCACAGGATACATCTTTCCCCAACATAATCGGACATGTTCCCCTAAGATTTATATATCAATCTTCAGATATTTTGGTTGTGCAATATTTGTCACGTACACAACAAACACATTGAAAATTAGAGTGTAAGTTTTTACTCCACATCAAAAGTCGTCTAGTGATCAAGAATTTTGTATCATTCATAACCAAAGACTATAACAGCTCGTAGAAGTTAATAACAACTAGTAACCAGCTAACATCTAGTGAACAACTTGTATACATTTACTAAACATACAGAAACCAAGGAAACTGACGTTATGCATTACAACTTGCACCAAATTCTTACGTTCCCCAACACTGAAAATTTAAAATATTGTTTAACGGCCGCTGCACCCGAATACTGAACTTCGGTATATAACTTTAGAATCTGTAAAAAATCGATTTACCAATGGATTGTCGTGATCAATGAAGCATATTCTCCGTTAAGGTTCAGCCTTCAAGAAAACAACATAGAACTAATTTCTGTTTTAAGGCGTGTATCTTTAAAGTAGCCATTTATGCAAGCGATTTTGCAATTTTTCCAACTTCTTCAACTTTAACGAGTTGTAGCTTTTAAACTAATGAATGGATCTCAATGATGTGTATAAGAAAGTTAAAGGGCATTCTATTACCTATAAAATAAGTCTTTGGTGGCCAAATTCGGTTTATCAGAACTCGAGTTAGAAAATAAAAAAATGCGAAAACGTTTGTTACACTTTAAAAGAAATTGGTACCATAGAAAAAATTTTAAGTGCGCTTTTGTTAATCAGGGCGATGTTCCTTACCGGAAAACAAAGGTTTCCTTGAAGGCGTATTTCATCGATTTTTTTTGTAAACTGGTGTAATTGGTCAGCATTTTCAATACCCCCTAAACACAAAAACTATGTTCATGAATCGAGGTGGACTTGATCTCAAAACTACGAATTATGGTGAACACTTTACATTTTGTAATCCTGAAATGACGTCGGAAACGTGCGCCTGTCTTTTCTATGCAAATCGCCGGAGTGAAGACAGAAAATTAATTTCAATATATAATAAATATATTCGCAATACCAAAATAAATGAATAAATGTATTATTTTTCTACAAAATAAACTTCTGACCTTTTATTTCGAGTTAAAATTACAGGTACGGAAATTGGAAAATATTTCCTTGACTGAGATATGTCGGCTACTTGCGAGTTGTTGCGCGGTCGTGATTTCAACCCCTATTGTGGGACGTATTAGAGCAAACAGTCAGCCGTGAGGTCGTTGGCTTGAGGCTCATGATCTTGTCAATGAGGTAATGGACAGGTGCGAATGTTCGGGTGGCTCTTGCTTGAATCCCTTTTATGACATGTGTATGACCCATTTGTGGAAAGGAGAGAATCTTAGAGAATTTACAAGTTAAACCTTCTGGGGCGCAAACAAAAATGTGTGTTTGAAAATATTCCACATCTGAGAATCATTAACTTGTGAGATTTATTTTATTGGGGTTTTTTTGATTTTTAAATTAGTTTTACAATCATAGAAAACATTAATCCCCAACATGATCGGACATGTTCCTAAGATAACCATCTTTGAATACTTTGGTTGTGCGACCTTTCTCACGTGCACCCTTCTCAGGTGACTATTAATTGCACATAATAAGGGGAAGGATACATGATCAATATTGTCACATGGTGATGTAGGGGGCGATGTGGGCAATCTCCTCTGAGATAACAACCTTTAGATACTATGGGTGTGCGACCTTTCCCACGTGCACCTTTCTCACCAGACTATTATTTGCACATAATGAGGGGAAGGATACATGATCCATATTGTCAAATGGAGATGTGGGGGCGATGGCGGCAATTAAGTATACTCTTTATGGACATGACCGTGACATTTTTATGACTTCAAAGCCCATTAAAATCAGTTAATTTATTGAATTATGCCAATTGTCCTAGAACTCGCATATGTTAATGTGGGGGAGGGGGGCCATTAATATGCTAATTGTTCCCTACTACTAAGCACTATTGGCAAAACTGTCTAGTTCGGCGGGAAAACAGCTTTAAGTAGCTAAAATTCATACACCCTTAACTTTCGAACTACTAAAGCTTCAGGCTTGTGCTTTTGAAGTGTGACACATTGCTGTATAACGTCCCATTTGAAAGTTATTAATTAAAAAATGGCCACATAAATAAATAAATAAAAAAATAAATAAATAAATAAATAAATAAATAAATAAATAAATAAATAAATAAATAAATAAATAAATAAATAAATAAATAAATAAATAAATAAATAAATAAATAAATAAATAAATAAATAAATAAATAAATAAATAAATAAATAAATAAATAAATAAATAAATAAATAAATAAATAAATAAATAAATAAATAAATAAATAAATAAATAAATAAATAAATAAATAAATAAATAAATAAATAAATAAATAAATAAATAAATAAATAAATAAATAAATAAATAAATAAATAAATAAATAAATAAATAAATAAATAAATAAATAAATAAATAAATAAATAAATAAATAAATAAATAAATAAATAAATAAATAAATAAATAAATAAATAAATAAATAAATAAATAAATAAATAAATAAATAAATAAATAAATAAATAAATAAATAAATAAATAAATAAATAAATAAATAAATAAATAAATAAATAAATAAATAAATAAATAAATAAATAAATAAATAAATAAATAAATAAATAAATAAATAAATAAATAAATAAATAAATAAATAAATAAATAAATAAATAAATAAATAAATAAATAAATAAATAAATAAATAAATAAATAAATAAATAAATAAATAAATAAATAAATAAATAAATAAATAAATAAATAAATAAATAAATAAATAAATAAATAAATAAATAAATAAATAAATAAATAAATAAATAAATAAATAAATAAATAATAAATAAATAAATAAATAAATAAATAAATAAATAAATAAATAAATAAATAAATAAATAAATAAATAAATAAATAAATAAATAAATAAATAAATAAATAATAAATAAATAAATAA